>NC_090649.1:103105798-103108298 GCF_040937935.1 Hyperolius riggenbachi
CTATATAGCATTCTGTTTACTGTTCTGTGTCTGCTGGGAATAGTGGTACACCGCTCGCTCATCCACACTATATAGCATTCTGTTCACTGTTCTGTGTCTGCTGGGAATAGTGGTACACCGCTCGCTCAGCCACACTATATAGCATTCTGTTCACTGTTCTGTGTCTGCTGGGAATAGTGGTACACCGCTCGCTCAGCCACACTATATAGCATTCTGTTTACTGCCACTCTGTGTACCTCGCTCAGCCACACTATATAGCATTGCGTACTCTGCCAGTCAGTGTGTATATTGCTGGGATCAGTAATACTCCACTCACCGTCAACCACTATATGAGCTCAACATGAGTTCCCCAGAGACCTCCGCTGTGAGCAGCACTCCCAACAACAGCAACAGCCAACGCCCCACGCAAGCTATAACATCCACCCCAGCAGCCAGTGGTCAGCAGCAGCCCTCCCCGGAGGAGAACGTTGTGTCCATCAGTCCGTCGCCAGAGCGATTAATGAGGGCTGCCATTGAGGAGATGATGGGGCCTGATGTGGAGGAGGAGGTCTGGCTCAGGCCAGCATCCCAAGTTAATGTTGAGGACGATGAGGGGTCTGTGTCTGGGGATGTTGGGGTGGCAGAGGTGGTGGGTGGGTCAGACTCAGGAGAAGAGTTGTATGATGAGGATGATGATCGGGACCATCTGTATGTGCCTCAGAGTCCGACCCCGGAAAACATGTTGTATCGTGTGTTTAGGTACTAAAATCTGCGTTCCCTCCCAGTAGTGTTGGGCGAACAGTGTTTGCCACTGTTCGGGTTCTGCAGAACATCACCCTGTTCGGGGTGACTATATAGCAGACTATATAGCATTGTGTTTAATGCCACTCTGTGTACACGGCTCAGCCACACTATATAGCATTGTGTTTACTTCCACTCTGTGTCTGCTGGGAACAGTAGTACACCGCTCACCCGCCACTGTATAGCATTGTGCTCTGTGTCACTGCTGACAATAGTGGTACACCGCTCACCCACCACTGTATAGCATTTCTGTACTGCCACTGTACTGCTGCCAGTCAGCGTGTACTTTAAGGATAAGTGAAATGAGGAAGAAATCCGGTGAAAGAGGGAGGGGCAAGGGAAGAGGTGTTTCCCCTGACGGTTCACGTACAGGCCACAGGGGAGCACCCAAGAAAACCCACTCAATACTGCCCATGTTGTCCAGGACAACAACCCTCACAGATCCAAAAGAACAGGACCAGATAATTACTTGGATGACCTCTCAAGCGTCCAGCAGTGGGTTAAGCAGCACCAGCACATCACGCACGAGGTCCGAGTCCTCAGCCAGTTAAAGTCTGGGCTTTCTTTGAAGACTGCACTGAGGATGTTACCATGGCGATTTGCAAGGTGTGCAAGACCCGCCTGAGCAGGGGGAAAAGTATTAACAACCTCTCCACCACCAGCATGAGCCGCCACATTCTATCCAAACATCCCACTCTGTGGGCAAACGCGGCAGGACAGGGTACCACCAGCAACACTGCCTCCCTTGGGTTCACCAGACTCACCACCAGACCCGCCTCAGCAGCAGCAGTAGCCCAGCCATTGCGTGGTTCACAACATTCACAAACATCAGACGATGCTGACACTGTCACTTTCCGGACTAGTGCTCTTGAGGTCTCCCAGTGTTCATCAAACACAACAACCAACAGCCCTTCGGTGTGCAGCGCTACGGTTGAGTTGTCTGTTTCTGAGATGTTTGAGCACAAGAGGAAATTGCCAGCAAATGACCCCCGGGCCGTGGCAGTAACAGCCAGCCAGCATAGCCAAGCTTCTGGCCTGCGAAATGCTGCCATATCGAGTGGTGGAGACAAACAGCTTCAAGGGCATGATGTCAGTGGCCATCCCACGTTACGTGGTTCCCAGCCGCTACCACTTTGCGCGCTCTGCAGTGCCTGAGTTGCATGAGCACGTGGTCAGCTAAATAACCCGAAGCTTGAAGAATGCCGTTGCCTGCAAGGTTCACCTCACCACTGACACCTGGACGAGTGCGTTCGGCCAGGGTCGATACATCTCCCTTACCGCGCACTGGGTGAACCTTGTGGAGCCTGGCAGCGATTCCTCACCTGCTACGGCGCGGGTGTTGCCCACGCCGCAAACAGCTGGATAACAACAGCAGCACCTACCTCTCTGACTCCTTCTCCTCCAACGCATCTCAAAGCTGTACCTCATCCGGAAATGCTAACCCAGCACCAGCAGCAGTAGGATCGTGGAAGCAGTGCAGCACAGCTGTTGGCATGCGTCAGCAAGCGTTGCTGAAGCTGATCTGCCTTGGGGATAAGCAGCACACAGGGGAGGAAATTTGGAGGGGAATAAAGGAACAGACGGATTTGTGGCTGGCACCGCTGGACCTGAAACCGGGCATGAAGCTAGACACCTGGCACGAACTGGCAATGTACGCAATAGAGGTGCTGGCTTGCCCGGCAGCCAGCGTTATGTCGGAACGCTGTTTCAGTGCTGCCGG
>NC_090649.1:103113298-103120798 GCF_040937935.1 Hyperolius riggenbachi
ACTCTGCCAGTCAGTGTGTATATTGCTGGGATCAGTAATACTCCACTCACCGTCAACCACTATATGAGCTCAACATGAGTTCCCCAGAGACCTCCGCTGTGAGCAGCACTCCCAACAACAGCAACAGCCAACGCCCCACGCAAGCTATAACATCCACCCCAGCAGCCAGTGGTCAGCAGCAGCCCTCCCCGGAGGAGAACGTTGTGTCCATCAGTCCGTCGCCAGAGCGATTAATGAGGGCTGCCATTGAGGAGATGATGGGGCCTGATGTGGAGGAGGAGGTCTGGCTCAGGCCAGCATCCCAAGTTAATGTTGAGGACGATGAGGGGTCTGTGTCTGGGGATGTTGGGGTGGCAGAGGTGGTGGGTGGGTCAGACTCAGGAGAAGAGTTGTATGATGAGGATGATGATCGGGACCATCTGTATGTGCCTCAGAGTCCGACCCCGGAAAACATGTTGTATCGTGTGTTTAGGTACTAAAATCTGCGTTCCCTCCCAGTAGTGTTGGGCGAACAGTGTTTGCCACTGTTCGGGTTCTGCAGAACATCACCCTGTTCGGGGTGACTATATAGCAGACTATATAGCATTGTGTTTAATGCCACTCTGTGTACACGGCTCAGCCACACTATATAGCATTGTGTTTACTTCCACTCTGTGTCTGCTGGGAACAGTAGTACACCGCTCACCCGCCACTGTATAGCATTGTGCTCTGTGTCACTGCTGACAATAGTGGTACACCGCTCACCCACCACTGTATAGCATTTCTGTACTGCCACTGTACTGCTGCCAGTCAGCGTGTACTTTAAGGATAAGTGAAATGAGGAAGAAATCCGGTGAAAGAGGGAGGGGCAAGGGAAGAGGTGTTTCCCCTGACGGTTCACGTACAGGCCACAGGGGAGCACCCAAGAAAACCCACTCAATACTGCCCATGTTGTCCAGGACAACAACCCTCACAGATCCAAAAGAACAGGACCAGATAATTACTTGGATGACCTCTCAAGCGTCCAGCAGTGGGTTAAGCAGCACCAGCACATCACGCACGAGGTCCGAGTCCTCAGCCAGTTAAAGTCTGGGCTTTCTTTGAAGACTGCACTGAGGATGTTACCATGGCGATTTGCAAGGTGTGCAAGACCCGCCTGAGCAGGGGGAAAAGTATTAACAACCTCTCCACCACCAGCATGAGCCGCCACATTCTATCCAAACATCCCACTCTGTGGGCAAACGCGGCAGGACAGGGTACCACCAGCAACACTGCCTCCCTTGGGTTCACCAGACTCACCACCAGACCCGCCTCAGCAGCAGCAGTAGCCCAGCCATTGCGTGGTTCACAACATTCACAAACATCAGACGATGCTGACACTGTCACTTTCCGGACTAGTGCTCTTGAGGTCTCCCAGTGTTCATCAAACACAACAACCAACAGCCCTTCGGTGTGCAGCGCTACGGTTGAGTTGTCTGTTTCTGAGATGTTTGAGCACAAGAGGAAATTGCCAGCAAATGACCCCCGGGCCGTGGCAGTAACAGCCAGCCAGCATAGCCAAGCTTCTGGCCTGCGAAATGCTGCCATATCGAGTGGTGGAGACAAACAGCTTCAAGGGCATGATGTCAGTGGCCATCCCACGTTACGTGGTTCCCAGCCGCTACCACTTTGCGCGCTCTGCAGTGCCTGAGTTGCATGAGCACGTGGTCAGCTAAATAACCCGAAGCTTGAAGAATGCCGTTGCCTGCAAGGTTCACCTCACCACTGACACCTGGACGAGTGCGTTCGGCCAGGGTCGATACATCTCCCTTACCGCGCACTGGGTGAACCTTGTGGAGCCTGGCAGCGATTCCTCACCTGCTACGGCGCGGGTGTTGCCCACGCCGCAAACAGCTGGATAACAACAGCAGCACCTACCTCTCTGACTCCTTCTCCTCCAACGCATCTCAAAGCTGTACCTCATCCGGAAATGCTAACCCAGCACCAGCAGCAGTAGGATCGTGGAAGCAGTGCAGCACAGCTGTTGGCATGCGTCAGCAAGCGTTGCTGAAGCTGATCTGCCTTGGGGATAAGCAGCACACAGGGGAGGAAATTTGGAGGGGAATAAAGGAACAGACGGATTTGTGGCTGGCACCGCTGGACCTGAAACCGGGCATGAAGCTAGACACCTGGCACGAACTGGCAATGTACGCAATAGAGGTGCTGGCTTGCCCGGCAGCCAGCGTTATGTCGGAACGCTGTTTCAGTGCTGCCGGAGGCATCATCACAGATCGGCGTATCCGCCTCTCCACAGAAAATGCAGACCGTCTGACTCAAATTAAAATGAATCAATCCTGGATTGGAAACGACTACGCAACACTCCTGGACCCCAACCAAGTAACATGACCGATGAACATCTGGGATGGTTTAGCGTTTCCGGTCCCTGTTTATTGAACCTCTCATCTGTATTACATTTATGACTGCATGGCGGCAAAAAGCATTGCTGCTATATCCGCACGCTTTTTGTCCTCATGCAAGGCCTGGGTTGTTGTGTCTCACAAAGCGTGGCCTTCTCCTCCTGCGCCTCCTCCTGTTCCATCACGTGTGCTGCTGCTGCTGCTGCTGCTGGGTTAGCGTTGCCGCGTGGTCCCTGTTTATTGAACCTCTTATCTTTATTACATTTATGACTACATGGCGGTACAAAGCATGCTATCCGCACGCTTTTTGTCCTCATGCAAGGCCTGGGTTGTTGTGTCTCACAAAGCGTGGCCTTCTCCTCCTGCGCCTCCTCCTGTTCCATCACGTGTGCTGCTGCTGGGTTAGCGTTGCCGCGTGGTCCCTGTTTATTGAACCACTTATCTTTATTACATTTATGACTGCATGGTGGTACAAAGCATGCTATCCGCACGCTTCTTGTCCTCATGCAAGGCCTGGGTTGTTGTGTCTCAAAGCGTGGCCTTCTCCTCCTGCGCCACCCTCCTCCTGTTCCATCACGTGTGCTGCTGCTGGGTTAGCATTACCGGTCCCTTTTCCTGGAACCTCTTATATGTATTACATTTATGACTGCATGCCGACAAAAAGCATGTTACCTGTGCAAAGAAAACAGACATTTCCCGCATTTAAAAGACAGTTTTCCCTTTGAAACTTTAAAATCGATTTTCTCAAAAACTATAAGCTCTTTTTGCTAAATTTTTTTTTCCTCTTGTACCCACTCCCAAGGTGCACATACCCTGTAAATTTGGGGTATGTAGCATATAAGGAGGCTTTACAAAGCACAAAAGTTCGGGTCCCCATTGACTTCCATTATGTTCGGAGTTCGGGTCGAACACCCGAACATCGCGGCCATGTTCGGCCTGTTCGGCCCGAACCCGAACATCTAGATGTTCGCCCAACACTAGCCATCACTATGCCTAAATCAAGGGCTCGTCCGGGAATTGAACCCGGGACCTCTCGCACCCGAAGCGAGAATCATACCCCTAGACCAACGAGCCAGATGGAAGCTAGGGTATAGAAACTGCATCCCCAGCTTGCACACTAAACACACACATGTGCCTTTATTTATTTTTTTTTTTTTTTTTTTAACAGTAGCAAGTTCCTTCTATTGGCTAGATGAATGCTTTGCCTTTAAAGTGATAGATATGCTTAATATTAGTTGAAGCCATTTTTGGTAGATTAAAGATTTTATTGATACATATGTTTTGTTTAAAAAAGCTTCAAAATTGTGACCAGCAAAAACAATGTATGGGTGGTATACTGACACAAGCTCTGCAAGGGCTGCTCTAGGATCATGGGTGCCTTACATGCTAGCACAACATTTGCCAGTAGCATTTCAAAAAATGTTACTTAGGGCAAAAATAAAGTCCGTGCAGCACACACTCATCAACTATCATGAGGGGAACTAGAAAGAAGCCGTGCTACACCTCAGAGCCAAACGTTCCCCGTCCTGACATGGCAAGAGGAAAGACTTGGGCTCGTCCGGGATTGGAACCCGGGACCTCTCGCACCCAAAGCGAGAATCATACCCCTAGACCAACGAGCCAGTTAGCAGCCCTGTAGCGACCTGTACCACCCAACCGATGTATATACATGTGTGGTAGTAGGTTCAAAGAAATTGCAAGGAGCATAACTATGAGCGTAGGCCATCACTATGCCTAAATCAAGGGCTCGTCCGGGAATTGAACCCGGGACCTCTCGCACCCGAAGCGAGAATCATACCCCTAGACCAACGAGCCGACTCTGGCGACAGCAGTGGCAGTGAAAAGGACACAGAGTGGTGGAACAGGCTATAAGTGGGCTTTACTTGATTTCTTCACTTACTTTTAGCAAGAGCACTCTTTCGCTTCTGTTCAACACGTAGTTTAAAGGAAGGGCTCGTCCGGGATTTGAACCCGGGACCTCTCGCACCCTAAGCGAGAATCATACCCCTAGACCAACGAGCCAGATGGAAGCTAGGGTATAGAAACTGCATCCCCGGCTTGCACACTAAACACACACATGTGCCTTTATTTTTTTTTATTTTATTTTTTTTAACAGTAGCAAGTTCCTTCTATTGGCTAGATGAATGCTTTGCCTTTAAAGTGATAAATATGCTTAATATTAGTTGAAGCCATGTTTGGTAGATTAAAGATTTTATTGATACACATGTTTTGTTTAAAAAAGCTTCAAAATTGTGACCAGCAAAAACAATGTATGGGTGGTATACTGACACAAGCTCTGCAAGGGCTGCTCTAGGATCATGGGTGCCTTACATGCTAGCACAACATTTGCCAGCAGCATTTCAAAAAATGTTACTTAGGGCAAAAATAAAGTCCGTGCAGCACACGCTAGGCCTCAGTGCAGCAAGGAGTACTGCACAGATTCGTTCCACAGACCTGAGCTTTTCAAGACGGGAGGAGTCAGACTGACAGTAGGAAGGATTGTCTGAAAGTGACACTCAGGAGGAGATGTCACTGACAGGACGGGGAACCGCCTCCAAGGGTAAGGTCGGTTCTCGAGGTCGGACAAGCCAGGTCGTACACACACGGACAGACAAAGTACAAGATCATAAAGCAGAGGCGGAGTCTAGGTACAGGCAGAGTTCAGAAACAGGGTATCAGAATATCGAGGTACAAGATCAGGAGGCAGAAACAGAGTCTAAGGACGAGCCGGGGTTCGGCAACAGGGTATCAGAATATTGAGGTACAAGATCAGGAGGCAGAAACAGAGTCTAAGGACGAGCCGGGGTTCGGCAACAGAGTATCAGAAATATCGAAGTACAAGGTCAGAGTTCAGGAGGATAGTCAGGCAGGCAAAAAATCATAACAGATAATCACAATCAAACTAGTACTTTAGCTATCAACAGAATCTAGCTAAGTGTAGGATTACAGCTCCAGCTGGTCCCGGCACACTTGCGGATCTGACTACGGATCTGGGTGCTCCCACATATGTGATCGCAACGCCAGACAACCAGCAACTGAATAAGCAGCAGAATATATAGTTGCTGGACTCTGCTGCCCCGCCCGAACCATTCAGCCAATCATGAGTCCTGCAGGAATCAGCTGACCTTCCTGATCAGCTGACACTTCCTCTGCAGGTATAAAGGTCCTGAATTCAGGCCCGCGCAAGCATAGCTCTCCATCTGCCTAGGTGCACTAACAGACCCAGCCACACCAAGCACATGCTGCTGCATGCAAACAGCCGCTTTGCTGTCAGGACTAGCAAGAGCACTCTTTCGCTTCTGTTCAACATGTAGTTTAAAGGAAGGGCTCGTCCGGGATTTGAACTAGAAAGAAGCCGTGCTACACCTCAGAGCCAAACGTTCCCCGTCCTGACATGGCAAGAGGAAAGACTTGGGCTCGTCCAGGATTTGAACCCGGGACTTCTCGCACCCAAAGCGAGAATCATACCCCTAGACCAACGAGCCAGTTAGCAGCCCTGTAGCGACCCGTACCACCCAACCGATGTATATACATGTGTGGTAGTAGGTTCAAAGAAATTGCAAGGAGCATAACTATGAGTGTAGGCCATCACTATGCCTAAATCAAGGGCTCGTCCGGGAATTGAACCCGGGACCTCTCGCACCCTAAGCTAGAATCATACCCCTAGACCAACGAGCCAGATGGAAGCTAGGGTATAGAAACTGCATCCCTGGCTTGCACACTAAACACACACATGTGCCTTTATTTTTTTTTTTTTATTTTTTTTTTTTTTAACAGTAGCAAGTTCCTTCTATTGGCTAGATGAATGCTTTGCCTTTAAAGTGATAGATATGCTTAATATTAGTTGAAGCCATTTTTGGTAGATTAAAGATTTTATTGATACATATGTTTTGTTTAAAAAAGCTTCAAAATTGTGACCAGCAAAAACAATGTATGGGTGGTATACTGACACAAGCTCTGCAAGGGCTGCTCTAGGATCATGGGTGCCTTACATGCTAGCACAACATTTGCCAGTAGCATTTCAAAAAATGTTACTTAGGGCAAAAATAAAGTCCGTGCAGCACACACTCATCAACTATCATGAGGGGAACTAGAAAGAAGCCGTGCTACACCTCAGAGCCAAACGTTCCCCGTCCTGACATGGCAAGAGGAAAGACTTGGGCTCGTCCGGGATTGGAACCCGGGACCTCTCGCACCCAAAGCGAGAATCATACCCCTAGACCAACGAGCCAGTTAGCAGCCCTGTAGCGACCTGTACCACCCAACCGATGTATATACATGTGTGGTAGTAGGTTCAAAGAAATTGCAAGGAGCATAACTATGAGCGTAGGCCATCACTATGCCTAAATCAAGGGCTCGTCCGGGAATTGAACCCGGGACCTCTCGCACCCGAAGCGAGAATCATACCCCTAGACCAACGAGCCGACTCTGGCGACAGCAGTGGCAGTGAAAAGGACACAGAGTGGTGGAACAGGCTATAAGTGGGCTTTACTTGATTTCTTCACTTACTTTTAGCAAGAGCACTCTTTCGCTTCTGTTCAACACGTAGTTTAAAGGAAGGGCTCGTCCAGGATTTGAACCCGGGACCTCTCGCACCCTAAGCGAGAATCATACCCCTAGACCAACGAGCCAGATGGATGCTAGGGTATAGAAACTGCATCCCCGGCTTGCACACTAAACACACACATGTGCCTTTATTTTTTTTATTTTTTTTATTTTTTTTTTAACAGTAGCAAGTTCCTTCTATTGGCTAGATGAATGCTTTGCCTTTAAAGTGATAGATATGCTTAATATTAGTTGAAGCCATTTTTGGTAGATTAAAGATTTTATTGATACATATGTTTTGTTTAAAAAAGCTTCAAAATTGTGACCAGCAAAAACAATGTATGGGTGGTATACTGACACAAGCTCTGCAAGGGCTGCTCTAGGATCATGGGTGCCTTACATGCTAGCACAACATTTGCCAGTAGCATTTCAAAAAATGTTACTTAGGGCAAAAATAAAGTCCGTGCAGCACACACTCATCAACTATCATGAGGGGAACTAGAAAGAAGCCGTGCTACACCTCAGAGCCAAACGTTCCCCGTCCTGACATGGCAAGAGGAAAGACTTGGGCTCGTCCGGG
>NC_090649.1:103143298-103145798 GCF_040937935.1 Hyperolius riggenbachi
CACCCGAAGCGAGAATCATACCCCTAGACCAACGAGCCGACTCTGGCGACAGCAGTGGCAGTGAAAAGGACACAGAGTGGTGGAACAGGCTATAAGTGGGCTTTACTTGATTTCTTCACTTACTTTTTGCAAGAGCACTCTTTCGCTTCTGTTCAACACGTAGTTTAAAGGAAGGGCTCATCCGGGATTTGAACCCGGGACCTCTCGCACCCTAAGCGAGAATCATACCCCTAGACCAACGAGCCAGATGGAAGCTAGGGTATAGAAACTGCATCCCCGGCTTGCACACTAAACACACACATGTGCCTTTATTTTTTTTTTTATTTTTTTTTTAACAGTAGCAAGTTCCTTCTATTGGCTAGATGAATGCTTTGCCTTTAAAGTGATAGATATGCTTAATATTAGTTGAAGCCATTTTTGGTAGATTAAAGATTTTATTGATACATATGTTTTGTTTAAAAAGCTTCAAAATTGTGACCAGCAAAAACAATGTATGGGTGGTATACTGACACAAGCTCTGCAAGGGCTGCTCTAGGATCATGGGTGCCTTACATGCTAGCACAACATTTGCCAGTAGCATTTCAAAAAATGTTACTTAGGGCAAAAATAAAGTCCGTGCAGCACACACTCATCAACTATCATGAGGGGAACTAGAAAGAAGCCGTGCTACACCTCAGAGACAAACGTTCCCCGTCCAGAGGAAAGACTTGGGCTCGTCCGGGATTTGAACCCGGGACCTCTCGCACCCAAAGCGAGAATCATACCCCTAGACCAACGAGCCAGTTAGCAGCCCTGTAGCAACCTGTACCACCCAACCGATGTATATACATGTGTGGTAGTAGGTTCAAAGAAATTGCAAGGAGCATAACTATGAGCGTAGGCCATCACTATTCCTAAATCAAGGGCTCGTCCGGGAATTGAACCCGGGAACTCTCGCACCCGAAGCGAGAATCATACCCCTAGACCAACGAGCCAGATGGAAGCTAGGGTATAGAAACTGCATCCCCGGCTTGCACACTAAACACACACATGTGCCTTTATTTATTTTATTTTTTTTTTTAACAGTAGCAAGTTCCTTCTATTGGCTAGATGAATGCTTTGCCTTTAAAGTGATAGATATGCTTAATATTAGTTGAAGCCATTTTTGGTAGATTAAAGATTTTATTGATACATATGTTTTGTTTAAAAAAGCTTCAAAATTGTGACCAGCAAAAACAATGTATGGGTGGTATACTGACACAAGCTCTGCAAGGGCTGCTCTAGGATCATGGGTGCCTTACATGCTAGCACAACATTTGCCAGTAGCATTTCAAATAATGTTACTTAGGGCAAAAATAAAGTCCGTGCAGCACACACTCATCAACTATCATGAGGGGAACTAGAAAGAAGCCGTGCTACACCTCAGAGCCAAACGTTCCCCGTCCTGACATGGCAAGAGGAAAGACTTGGGCTCGTACGGGATTTGAACCCGGGACCTCTCACACCCCAAGCGAGAATCATACCCCTAGACCAACGAGCCAGCTAGCAGCCCTGTAGCGACCTGTACCACCCAACCGATGTATATACATGTGTGGTAGTAGGTTCAAAGAAATTGCAAGGAGCATAACTATGAGCGTAGGCCATCACTATGCCTAAATCAAGGGCTCGTCCGGGAATTGAACCCAGGACTTCTCGCACCCGAAGCGAGAATCATACCCCTAGACCAACGAGCCAACTCTGGCGACAGCAGTGGCAGTGAAAAGGACACAGAGTGGTGGAACAGGCTATAAGTGGGCTTTACTTGATTTCTTCACTTACTTTTAGCAAGAGCACTCTTTCGCTTCTGTTCAACACGTAGTTTAAAGGAAGGGCTCGTCCAGGATTTGAACCCGGGACCTCTCGCACCCTAAGCGAGAATCATACCCCTAGACCAACGAGCCAGATGGAAGCTAGGGTATAGAAACTGCATCCCCGGCTTGCACACTAAACACACACATGTGCCTTTATTTTATTTTTATTTTTATTTTTTATTTTTTTTAACAGTAGCAAGTTCCTTCTATTGGCTAGATGAATGCTTTGCCTTTAAAGTGATAGATATGCTTAATATTAGTTGAAGCCATTTTTGGTAGATTAAAGATTTTATTGATACATATGTTTTGTTTAAAAAAGCTTCAAAATTGTGACCAGCAAAAACAATGTATGGGTGGTATACTGACACAAGCTCTGCAAGGGCTGCTCTAGGATCATGGGTGCCTTACATGCTAGCACAACATTTGCCAGTAGCATTTCAAAAAATGTTACTTAGGGCAAAAATAAAGTCCGTGCAGCACACACTCATCAACTATCATGAGGGGAACTAGAAAGAAGCCGTGCTACACCTCAGAGCCAAACGTTCCCCGTCCTGACATGGCAAGAGAAAAGACTTGGGCTCGTCCGGGATTTGAACCCGGGACCTCTCGCACCCAAAGCGAGAATCATACCCCTAGACCAACGAGCCAGTTAGCAGCCCTGTAGCGACCTG
>NC_090649.1:103153298-103158298 GCF_040937935.1 Hyperolius riggenbachi
GCTGGGAACAGTAGTACACCGCTCGTTCAGCCACACTATATAGCATTCTGTGTACTGTTCTGTGTCTGCTGGGAACAGTAGTACACCGCTCGTTCAGCCACACTATATAGCATTCTGTGTACTGTTCTGTGTCTGCTGGGAACAGTAGTACACCGCTCGTTCAGCCACACTATATAGCATTCTGTGTACTGTTCTGTGTCTGCTGGGAATAGTGGTACACCGCTCGTTCAGCCACACTATATAGCATTCTGTGTACTGTTCTGTGTCTGCTGGGAATAGTGGTACACCGCTCGTTCGCCACTGTATAGCATTGTGCTCTGTGTCGCTGCTGGGAATAGTGGTACACCGCTCACCCGTCACTGTATAGCATTGTGCTCTGTGTCGCTGCTGGGAATAGTGGTACACCGCTCACCCGTCACTGTATAGCATTGTGCTCTGTGTCGCTGCTGGGAATAGTGGTACTGTATAGCATTTCTGTACTGCCACTGTACTGCTGCCAGTCAGCGTGTACTGTAAGGATAAGTGAAATGAGGAAGAAATCCGGTGAAAGAGGGAGGGGCAAGGGAAGAGGTGTTTCCCCTGACGGTTCACGTACAGGCCACAGGGGAGCACCCAAGAAAACCCACTCAATACCGCCCATGTTGTCCAGGACAACAACCCTCACAAATCCAAAAGAACAGGACCAGATAATTACTTGGATGACCTCTCAAGCGTCCAGCAGTGGGTTAAGCAGCACCAGCACATCACGCACGAGGTCCGAGTCCTCAGCCAGTTACAAGGAGCCAGTGGGCACAAAGCTGACACAACCGGCAGCGACACCACGCACACAACTGCCAGATAACCAGTCCGATGAATTACCTCAGGACACAATGGGGTATTCGCAGGAGCTATTCCCAGCCCAACAAACTTCCACCTTTCAAAGGTCAATGGAGGAACAGCCAGAAATGTTGTGCCTGGATTCACAACCGTTAACTGTGGGAAATGCACCGCGCACTGAAATACAAGGCGAGTCCGAAGAGGACTCGGAAACCCAAATCCCAGAGCAATTTGGGCAGGAGGGGTTGCAATTGCAGGAGGTCGGCCGACAAGATCTGGAAGACGACGTTGGAGTGTGCTGCGCAGAGGTTGTTGTGGGGAGCTCTACTCCACGGCGGTGGCCCACAATGACATATGACGAGTTTGAGGAGATGGAAGAGGAGGGTATGGACAATGTGGACAGAGACCCAGATTTTGTTTGTGAACGAGAACATCGCCGTCGTAGCAGCAGCACAGATGAGTCTGTTGAAGAACACACTGCTGCACGAGTTCGCCTTGTGCCACAAGGTAGGCGGCGCGCAATTTCAGGCACCACAAGCGTGGAAGTTCAAGTGAGAGGCAAAAGAGGAGCAAACAGAAATCGCCAGCAAGGAGGCAGGTGCTCCAAAGTCTGGGCTTTCTTTGAAGACTGCACTGAGGATGTTACCATGGCGATTTGCAAGGTGTGCAAGACCCGCCTGAGCAGGGGGAAAAATATTAACAACCTCTCCACCACCAGCATGAGCCGTCACATGCTATCCAAACATCCCACTCTTTGGGCAAACGCGTCAGGACAGGGTACCAGAAACAACACTGCCTCCCTTGGGTTCACCAGACTCACCACCAGACCCGCCTCAGCAGCAGCAGTAGCCCAGCCATTGCGTGGTTCACAACATTCACAAACATCAGACGACGCTGACACTGTCACTTTCCGGAGTAGTGCTCTTGAGGTCTCCCAGTGTTCATCAAACACAACAACCAACAGCCCTTCCGTGTGCAGCGCTACGGTTCAGTTGTCTGTGTCGGAGATGTTTGAGCGCAAGAGGAAATTGCCAGCAAATGACCCCCGGGCCGTGGCAGTAACAGCCAGCATAGCCAAGCTTCTGGCCTGCGAAATGCTGCCATATCGATTGGTGGAGACAAACAGCTTCAAGGGCATGATGTCAGTGGCCATCCCACGTTACGTGGTTCCCAGCCGCTACCACTTTGCGCGCTCTGCAGTGCCTGAGTTGCATGAGCACGTGGTCAGCAAAATAACCCGAAGCTTGAAGAATGCCGTTGCCTGCAAGGTTCACCTCACCACTGACACCTGGACGAGTGCGTTCGGCCAGGGTCGATACATCTCCCTTACCGCGCACTGGGTGAACCTTGTGGAGCCTGGCAGCGATTCCTCACCTGCTACGGCACGGGTGTTGCCCACGCCACAAACAGCTGCACCGCCGTCCCTCCCACTGGATAACAGCAGCACCTACCTCTCTGACTCCTTCTCCTCCAACGCATCTCAAAGCTGTACCTCATCCGGAAACGCTAACCCAGCAGCAGTAGGATCGTGGAAGCAGTGCAGCACAGCTGTTGGCATGCGTCAGCAAGCGTTGCTGAAGCTAATCTGCCTTGGGGATAAGCAGCACACAGGGGAGGAAATTTGGAGGGGAATAAAGGAACAGACGGATTTGTGGCTGGCACCGCTGGACCTGAAACCGGGCATGGTTGTGTGTGATAATGGGAGTAATCTCATTCGCGCTTTAAGGTTGGCTAAGCTGACACACATCCCTTGCCTGGCGCACGTGATGAACCTAGTAGTTCAGCGGTTCCTGAGGACATACCCAGGCGTGCCCGATCTGCTGTTGAAGGTGCGTCGAGTGTCCAAACATTGTAGAAATTCCAGTACTGCTTCGGGGGCACTCGCCAAGATGCAGGAGCGCTTCAATCTCCCCCACCATCGCTTGCTGTGTGATGTCCCTACGCGCTGGAATTCTACGCTGCACATGCTAGCCCGCTTTTGCGAGCAGAAGAGTGCAGTGGTCCAGTACATGACGGCGCAGTACCGAGGCGCATCCGGCCAGCTGCCAAGCTTCTGTGGATCCGATTGGGCCAACATGTTGGACCTCTGCCAAGTCCTCCAAAATTTTGAGCAATCCACGTTGCTTGTGAGCAGTGACAACTCTTCAGTCAGCATTACCATACCACTGCTGTGTTTACTGAAGAGGTCGATGTTAAAAATCAAGGAAACAGCTGTCATGATGCAACTGGGGGAATCTGAAGGAGAAAACGATCAGCGTGATGGTACCAACATCAGGCCATCCGCCTCAGGGAACGCTGGCCCCAGCAGCTATGACGAAGAAGAGGAGGAGGAACAGCTGGAGTTGGAGCAGGAATTTCATGCCACCACTGACGAGGGCCAGAGCGGTGCACGTTGGACTTCCACAATTCAACGCGAATGGTCAGCAGAAGCAGACCAGGAGGAAGGTGACGACTATGATGCATCACAACAACTATCACAACGCTCACAAGAGGATGATGAGGATTCTGGTAGGACTCTGGCACACATGGCTCAATTCATGCTAGACTGCATTGAACGTGACCCACGCATTGTGCGCATTCTGGACAACACCAATTACTGGGTTTATACCCTTCTGGATCCACGGTACAAACACAATGTTCCAAAACTGCTTGAAGAAAGAGTCAGACAGGTCAAAATGGAAGAATACCAGCAGGCCCTTGTGGAGACTTTAGAGAGGAGATTGACATCCTCCCCCTCCTCTAGCCAGTTGTACGCAGACAGACTGACTTCCGCAAACCCAGGACGACCAGGAGGGCAGCAAACAACGCAAGCCGCAGCTAGTACCCAAAAGGGAATGGTATCGGCAGTGTCCTTGGAGTGGGAAAATTTTCTGACACCCATGCAGCCGCAGCCCACTGAACAGCAAGCGTGCAGATCCACCTCCAACACCGATCGCCTGGAGAAGATGGTCAAGGACTACATGTCAGATGGCGTAGCTGTGTCGAACCATCCATCTGCACCCTTCAACTATTGGGTATCGAAGCTAGACACCTGGCACGAACTGGCAATGTACGCAATAGAGGTGCTGGCTTGCCCGGCAGCCAGCGTTATGTCGGAACGCTGTTTCAGTGCTGCCGGAGGCATCGTCACAGATCGGCGTATCCGCCTCTCTACAGAAAATGCAGACCGTCTGACTCAAATTAAAATGAATCAATCCTGGATTGGAAATGACTACGCAACACTCCAGGACCCCAACCAAGTAACATGACCAATGAACATCTGGGATGGTGTTGCGTTTCCGGGCCCTGTTTATTGAACCTCTCATCTGTATTACATTTATGACTGCATGGCGGCAAAAAGCATTGCTGCTATATCCGCACGCTTTTTGTCCACATGCAAGGCCTGGGTTGTTGTGTCTCACAAAGCGTGGCCTTCTCCTCCTGCGCCTGCTCCTGTTCCATCACGTCTGCTGCTGCTGGGTTAGCGTTGCCGCGTGGTCCCTGTTTATTGAACCACTTATCTTTATTACATTTATGACTGCATGGCGGTACAAAGCATGCTATCCGCACGCTTCTTGCCCTCATGCAAGGCCTGGGTTGTTGTGTCTCACAAAGCGTGGCCTTCTCCTCCTGCGCCTGCTCCTGTTCCATCACGTCTGCTGCTGCTGGGTTAGCGTTGCCGCGTGGTCCCTGTTTATTGAACCACTTATCTTTATTACATTTATGACTGCATGGCGGTACAAAGCATGCTATCCGCACGCTTCTTGCCCTCATGCAAGGCCTGGGTTGTTGTGTCTCACAAAGCGTGGCCTTCTCCTCCTGCGCCTCCTCCTGTTCCATCACGTCTGCTGCTGCTGGGTTAGCGTTGCCGCGTGGTCCCTGTTTATTGAACCACTTATCTTTATTACATTTATGACTGCATGGCGGTACAAAGCATGCTATCCGCACGCTTCTTGCCCTCATGCAAGGCCTGGGTTGTTGTGTCTCACAAAGCGTGGCCTTCTCCTCCTGCGCCTGCTCCTGTTCCATCACGTCTGCTGCTGCTGGGTTAGCGTTGCCGCGTGGTCCCTGTTTATTGAACCACTTATCTTTATTACATTTATGACTGCATGGCGGTACAAAGCATGCTATCCGCACGCTTCTTGCCCTCATGCAAGGCCGGGGTTGTTGTGTCTCACAAAGCGTGGCCTTCTCCTCCTGCGCCT
>NC_090649.1:103163298-103165798 GCF_040937935.1 Hyperolius riggenbachi
GCAGCCCTGTAGCGACCTGTACCACCCAACCGATGTATATACATGTGTGGTAGTAGGTTCAAAGAAATTGCAAGGAGCATAACTATGAGCGTAGGCCATCACTATGCCTAAATCAAGGGCTCGTCCGGGAATTGAACCCGGGACCTCTCGCACCCGAAGCGAGAATCATACCCCTAGACCAACGAGCCGACTCTGGCGACAGCAGTGGCAGTGAAAAGGACACAGAGTGGTGGAACAGGCTATAAGTGGGCTTTACTTGATTTCTTCACTTACTTTTAGCAAGAGTACTCTTTCGCTTCTGTTCAACACGTAGTTTAAAGGAAGGGCTCGTCCGGGATTTGAACCCGGGACCTCTCGCACCCTAAGCGAGAATCATACCCCTAGACCAACGAGCCAGATGGAAGCTAGGGTATAGAAACTGCATCCCCGGCTTGCACACTAAACACACACATGTGCCTTTATTTTTTTTATTTTTTTTTTAACAGTAGCAAGTTCCTTCTATTGGCTAGATGAATGCTTTGCCTTTAAAGTGATAGATATGCTTAATATTAGTTGAAGCCATTTTTGGTAGATTAAAGATTTTATTGATACATATGTTTTGTTTAAAAAAGCTTCAAAATTGTGACCAGCAAAAACAATGTATGGGTGGTATACTGACACAAGCTCTGCAAGGGCTGCTCTAGGATCATGGGTGCCTTACATGCTAGCACAACATTTGCCAGTAGCATTTCAAAAAATGTTACTTAGGGCAAAAATAAAGTTCGTGCAGCACACACTCATCAACTATCATGAGGGGAACTAGAAAGAAGCCGTGCTACACCTCAGAGCCAAACGTTCCCCGTCCTGACATGGCAAGAGGAAAGACTTGGGCTCGTCCGGGATTTGAACCCGGGACCTCTCGCACCCAAAGCGAGAATCATACCCCTAGACCAACGAGCCAGTTAGCAGCCCTGTAGCGACCTGTACCACCCAACCGATGTATATACATGTGTGGTAGTAGGTTCAAAGAAATTGCAAGGAGCATAACTATGAGCGTAGGCCATCACTATGCCTAAATCAAGGGCTCGTCCGGGATTTGAACCCGGGACCTCTCGCACCCAAAGCGAGAATCTTACCCCTAGACCAACGAGCCGACTCTGGCGACAGCAGTGGCAGTGAAAAGGACACAGAGTGGTGGAACAGGCTATAAGTGGGCTTTACTTGATTTCTTCACTTACTTTTAGCAAGAGCACTCTTTCGCTTCTGTTCAACACGTAGTTTAAAGGAAGGGCTCGTCCGGGATTTGAACCCGGGACCTCTCGCACCCTAAGCGAGAATCATACCCCTAGACCAACGAGCCAGATGGAAGCTAGGGTATAGAAACTGCATCCCCGGCTTGCACACTAAACACACACATGTGCCTTTATTTTTTTTATTTTTTTTTGAACAGTAGCAAGTTCCTTCTATTGGCTAGATGAATGCTTTGCCTTTAAAGTGATAGATATGCTTAATATTAGTTGAAGCCATTTTTGGTAGATTAAAGATTTTATTGATACATATGTTTTGTTTAAAAAAGCTTCAAAATTGTGACCAGCAAAAACAATGTATGGGTGGTATACTGACACAAGCTCTGCAAGGGCTGCTCTAGGATCATGGGTGCCTTACATGCTAGCACAACATTTGCCAGTAGCATTTCAAAAAATGTTACTTAGGGCAAAAATAAAGTCCGTGCAGCACACACTCATCAACTATCATGAGGGGAACTAGAAAGAAGCCGTGCTACACCTCAGAGCCAAACGTTCCCCGTCCTGACATGGCAAGAGGAAAGACTTGGGCTCGTCCGGGAATTGAACCCGGGACCTCTCGCACCCGAAGCGAGAATCATACCCCTAGACCAACGAGCCGACTCTGGCGACAGCAGTGGCAGTGAAAAGGACACAGAGTGGTGGAACAGGCTATAAGTGGGCTTTACTTGATTTCTTCACTTACTTTTAGCAAGAGCACTCTTTCGCTTCTGTTCAACACGTAGTTTAAAGGAAGGGCTCGTCCAGGATTTGAACCCGGGACCTCTCGCACCCTAAGCGAGAATCATACCCCTAGACCAACGAGCCAGATGGAAGCTAGGGTATAGAAATTGCATCCCCGGCTTGCACACTAAACACACACATGTGCCTTTATTTTATTTTTATTTTTATTTTTTATTTTTTTTAACAGTAGCAAGTTCCTTCTATTGGCTAGATGAATGCTTTGCCTTTAAAGTGATAGATATGCTTAATATTAGTTGAAGCCATTTTTGGTAGATTAAAGATTTTATTGATACATATGTTTTGTTTAAAAAAGCTTCAAAATTGTGACCAGCAAAAACAATGTATGGGTGGTATACTGACACAAGCTCTGCAAGGGCTGCTCTAGGATCATGGGTGCCTTACATGCTAGCACAACATTTGCCAGTAGCATTTCAAAAAATGTTACTTAGGGCAAAAATAAAGTCCGTGCAGCACACACTCATCAACTATCATGA
>NC_090649.1:103180798-103183298 GCF_040937935.1 Hyperolius riggenbachi
GTGGTATACTGACACAAGCTCTGCAAGGGCTGCTCTAGGATCATGGGTGCCTTACATGCTAGCACAACATTTGCCAGTAGCATTTCAAAAAATGTTACTTAGGGCAAAAATAAAGTCCGTGCAGCACACACTCATCAACTATCATGAGGGGAACTAGAAAGAAGCCGTGCTACACCTCAGAGCCAAACGTTCCCCATCCTGACATGGCAAGAGGAAAGACTTGGGCTCGTCCGGGATTTGAACCCGGGACCTCTCGCACCCAAAGCGAGAATCATACCCCTAGACCAACGAGCCAGTTAGCAGCCCTGTAGCGACCTGTACCACCCAACCGATGTATATACATGTGTGGTAGTAGGTTCAAAGAAATTGCAAGGAGCATAACTATGAGCGTAGGCCATCACTATGCCTAAATCAAGGGCTCGTCCGGGATTTGAACCCGGGACCTCTCGCACCCAAAGCGAGAATCATACCCCTAGACCAACGAGCCGACTCTGGCGACAGCAGTGGCAGTGAAAAGGACACAGAGTGGTGGAACAGGCTATAAGTGGGCTTTACTTGATTTCTTCACTTACTTTTAGCTCTCGCACCCGAAGCGAGAATCATACCCCTAGACCAACGAGCCGACTCTGGCGACAGCAGTGGCAGTGAAAAGGACACAGAGTGGTGGAACAGGCTATAAGTGGGCTTTACTTGATTTCTTCACTTACTTTTAGCAAGAGCACTCTTTCGCTTCTGTTCAACACGTAGTTTAAAGGAAGGGCTCGTCCAGGATTTGAACCCGGGACCTCTCGCACCCTAAGCGAGAATCATACCCCTAGACCAACGAGCCAGATGGAAGCTAGGGTATAGAAACTGCATCCCCGGCTTGCACACTAAACACACACATGTGCCTTTATTTTATTTTTATTTTTATTTTTTATTTTTTTTAACAGTAGCAAGTTCCTTCTATTGGCTAGATGAATGCTTTGCCTTTAAAGTGATAGATATGCTTAATATTAGTTGAAGCCATTTTTGGTAGATTAAAGATTTTATTGATACATATGTTTTGTTTAAAAAAGCTTCAAAATTGTGACCAGCAAAAACAATGTATGGGTGGTATACTGACACAAGCTCTGCAAGGGCTGCTCTAGGATCATGGGTGCCTTACATGCTAGCACAACATTTGCCAGTAGCATTTCAAAAAATGTTACTTAGGGCAAAAATAAAGTCCGTGCAGCACACACTCATCAACTATCATGAGGGGAACTAGAAAGAAGCCGTGCTACACCTCAGAGCCAAACGTTCCCCGTCCTGACATGGCAAGAGGAAAGACTTGGGCTCGTCCGGGATTTGAACCCGGGACCTCTCGCACCCAAAGCGAGAATCATACCCCTAGACCAACGAGCCAGTTAACAGCCCTGTAGCGACCTGTACCACCCAACCGATGTATATACATGTGTGGTAGTAGGTTCAAAGAAATTGCAAGGAGCATAACTATGAGCGTAGGCCATCACTATGCCTAAATCAAGGGCTCGTCCGGGAATTGAACCCGGGACCTCTCGCACCCGAAGCGAGAATCATACCCCTAGACCAACGAGCCGACTCTGGCGACAGCAGTGGCAGTGAAAAGGACACAGAGTGGTGGAACAGGCTATAAGTGGGCTTTACTTGATTTCTTCACTTACTTTTAGCAAGAGTACTCTTTCGCTTCTGTTCAACACGTAGTTTAAAGGAAGGGCTCGTCCGGGATTTGAACCCGGGACCTCTCGCACCCTAAGCGAGAATCATACCCCTAGACCAACGAGCCAGATGGAAGCTAGGGTATAGGAACTGCATCCCCGGCTTGCACACTAAACACACACATGTGCCTTTATTTTTTTTATTTTTTTTTTAACAGTAGCAAGTTCCTTCTATTGGCTAGATGAATGCTTTGCCTTTAAAGTGATAGATATGCTTAATATTAGTTGAAGCCATTTTTGGTAGATTAAAGATTTTATTGATACATATGTTTTGTTTAAAAAAGCTTCAAAATTGTGACCAGCAAAAACAATGTATGGGTGGTATACTGACACAAGCTCTGCAAGGGCTGCTCTAGGATCATGGGTGCCTTACATGCTAGCACAACATTTGCCAGTAGCATTTCAAAAAATGTTACTTAGGGCAAAAATAAAGTCCGTGCAGCACACACTCATCAACTATCATGAGGGGAACTAGAAAGAAGCCGTGCTACACCTCAGAGCCAAACGTTCCCCATCCTGACATGGCAAGAGGAAAGACTTGGGCTCGTCCGGGATTTGAACCCGGGACCTCTCGCACCCAAAGCGAGAATCATACCCCTAGACCAACGAGCCAGTTAGCAGCCCTGTAGCGACCTGTACCACCCAACCGATGTATATACATGTGTGGTAGTAGGTTCAAAGAAATTGCAAGGAGCATAACTATGAGCGTAGGCCATCACTATGCCTAAATCAAGGGCTCGTCCGGGATTTGAACCCGGGACCTCTCGCACCCAAAGCGAGAA
>NC_090649.1:103270798-103275798 GCF_040937935.1 Hyperolius riggenbachi
TAAGTGGGCTTTACTTGATTTCTTCACTTACTTTTAGCAAGAGAACTCTTTCGCTTCTGTTCAACACGTAGTTTAAAGGAAGGGCTCGTCCGGGATTTGAACCCGGGACCTCTCGCACCCTAAGCGAGAATCATACCCCTAGACCAACGAGCCAGATGGAAGCAAGGGTATAGAAACTGCATCCCCGGCTTGCACACTAAACACACACATGTGCCTTTATTTTTTTTTATTTTTTTTTTTTTTTTAACAGTAGCAAGTTCCTTCTATTGGCTAGATGAATGCTTTGCCTTTAAAGTGATAGATATGCTTAATATTAGTTGAAGCCATTTTTGGTAGATTAAAGATTTTATTGATACATATGTTTTGTTTAAAAAAGCTTCAAAATTGTGACCAGCAAAAACAATGTATGGGTGGTATACTGACACAAGCTCTGCAAGGGCTGCTCTAGGATCATGGGTGCCTTACATGCTAGCACAACATTTGCCAGTAGCATTTCAAAAAATGTTACTTAGGGCAAAAATAAAGTCCGTGCAGCACACACTCATCAACTATCATGAGGGGAACTAGAAAGAAGCCGTGCTACACCTCAGAGCCAAACGTTCCCCGTCCTGACATGGCAAGAGGAAAGACTTGGGCTCGTCCGGGATTTGAACCCGGGACCTCTCGCACCCAAAGCGAGAATCATACCCCTAGACCAACGAGCCAGTTAGCAGCCCTGTAGCGACCTGTACCACCCAACCGATGTATATACATGTGTGGTAGTAGGTTCAAAGAAATTGCAAGGAGCATAACTATGAGCGTAGGCCATCACTATGCCTAAATCAAGGGCTCGTCCGGGAATTGAACCCGGGACCTCTCGCACCCGAAGCGAGAATCATACCCCTAGACCAACGAGCCGACTCTGGCGACAGCAGTGGCAGTGAAAAGGACACAGAGTGGTGGAACAGGCTATAAGTGGGCTTTACTTGATTTCTTCACTTACTTTTAGCAAGAGCACTCTTTCGCTTCTGTTCAACACGTAGTTTAAAGGAAGGGCTCGTCCGGGATTTGAACCCGGGACCTCTCGCACCCTAAGCGAGAATCATACCCCTAGACCAACGAGCCAGATGGAAGCTAGGGTATAGAAACTGCATCCCCGGCTTGCACACTAAACACACACATGTGCCTTTATTTTTATTTATTTATTTATTTATTTTTTTTTTAATAGTAGCAAGTTCCTTCTATTGGCTAGATGAATGCTTTGCCTTTAAAGTGATAGATATGCTTAATATTAGTTGAAGCCATTTTTGGTAGATTAAAGATTTTATTGATACATATGTTTTGTTTAAAAAAGCTTCAAAATTGTGACCAGCAAAAACAATGTATGGGTGGTATACTGACACAAGCTCTGCAAGGGCTGCTCTAGGATCATGGGTGCCTTACATGCTAGCACAACATTTGCCAGTAGCATTTCAAAAAATGTTACTTAGGGCAAAAAAAAAGTCCGTGCAGCACACACTCATCAACTATCATGAGGGGAACTAGAAAGAAGCCGTGCTACACCTCAGAGCCAAACGTTCCCCGTCCTGACATGGCAAGAGGAAAGACTTGGGCTCGTCCGGGATTTGAACCCGGGACCTCTCGCACCCAAAGCGAGAATCATACCCCTAGACCAACAAGCCAGTTAGCAGCCCTGTAGCGACCTGTACCACCCAACCGATGTATATACATGTGTGGTAGTAGGTTCAAAGAAATTGCAAGGAGCATAACTATGAGCGTAGGCCATCACTATGCCTAAATCAAGGGCTCGTCCGGGAATTGAACCCGGGACCTCTCGCACCCGAAGCGAGAATCATACCCCTAGACCAACGAGCCGACTCTGGCGACAGCAGTGGCAGTGAAAAGGACACAGAGTGGTGGAACAGGCTATAAGTGGGCTTTACTTGATTTCTTCACTTACTTTTAGCAAGAGCACTCTTTCGCTTCTGTTCAACACGTAGTTTAAAGGAAGGGCTCGTCCGGGATTTGAACCCGGGACCTCTCGCACCCTAAGCGAGAATCATACCGCTAGACCAACGAGCCAGATGGAAGCTAGGGTATAGAAACTGCATCCCCGGCTTGCACACTAAACACACACATGTGCCTTTATTTTTTTTATTTTTTTTTTAACAGTAGCAAGTTCCTTCTATTGGCTAGATGAATGCTTTGCCTTTAAAGTGATAGATATGCTTAATATTAGTTGAAGCCATTTTTGGTAGATTAAAGATTTTATTGATACATATGTTTTGTTTAAAAAAGCTTCAAAATTGTGACCAGCAAAAACAATGTATGGGTGGTATACTGACACAAGCTCTGCAAGGGCTGCTCTAGGATCATGGGTGCCTTACATGCTAGCACAACATTTGCCAGTAGCATTTCAAAAAATGTTACTTAGGGCAAAAATAAAGTCCGTGCAGCACACACTCATCAACTATCATGAGGGGAACTAGAAAGAAGCCGTGCTACACCTCAGAGCCAAACGTTCCCCGTCCTGACATGGCAAGAGGAAAGACTTGGGCTCGTCCGGGATTTGAACCCGGGACCTCTCGCACCCAAAGCGAGAATCATACCCCTAGACCAACGAGCCAGTTAGCAGCCCTGTAGCGACCTGTACCACCCAACCGATGTATATACATGTGTGGTAGTAGGTTCAAAGAAATTGCAAGGAGCATAACTATGAGCGTAGGCCATCACTATGCCTAAATCAAGGGCTCGTCCGGGAATTGAACCCGGGACCTCTCGCACCCGAAGCGAGAATCATACCCCTAGACCAACGAGCCAACTCTGGCGACAGCAGTGGCAGTGAAAAGGACACAGAGTGGTGGAACAGGCTATAAGTGGGCTTTACTTGATTTCTTCACTTACTTTTAGCAAGAGCACTCTTTCGCTTCTGTTCAACACGTAGTTTAAAGGAAGGGCTCGTCCGGGATTTGAACCCGGGACCTCTCGCACCCTAAGCGAGAATCATACCCCTAGACCAACGAGCCAGATGGAAGCTAGGGTATAGAAACTGCATCCCCGGCTTGCACACTAAACACACACATGTGCCTTTATCCTGACATGGCAAGAGGAAAGACTTGGGCTCGTCCGGGATTTGAACCCGGGACCTCTCGCACCCAAAGCGAGAATCATACGCCTAGACCAACGAGCCAGTTAGCAGCCCTGTAGCGACCTGTACCACCCAACCGATGTATATACATGTGTGGTAGTAGGTTCAAAGAAATTGCAAGGAGCATAACTATGAGCGTAGGCCATCACTATGCCTAAATCAAGGGCTCGTCCGGGAATTGAACCCGGGACCTCTCGCACCCGAAGCGAGAATCATACCCCTAGACCAACGAGCCGACTCTGGCGACAGCAGTGGCAGTGAAAAGGACACAGAGTGGTGGAACAGGCTATAAGTGGGCTTTACTTGATTTCTTCACTTACTTTTAGCAAGAGCACTCTTTCGCTTCTGTTCAACACGTAGTTTAAAGGAAGGACTCGTCCGGGATTTGAACCCGGGACCTCTCGCACCCTAAGCGAGAATCATACCCCTAGACCAACTAGCCAGATGGAAGCTAGGGTATAGAAACTGCATCCCCGGCTTGCACACTAAACACACACATGTGCCTTTATTTTTATTTATTTATTTTTTTTTTTTAATAGTAGCAAGTTCCTTCTATTGGCTAGATGAATGCTTTGCCTTTAAAGTGATAGATATGCTTAATATTAGTTGAAGCCATTTTTGGTAGATTAAAGATTTTATTGATACATATGTTTTGTTTAAAAAAGCTTCAAAATTGTGACCAGCAAAAACAATGTATGGGTGGTATACTGACACAAGCTCTGCAAGGGCTGCTCTAGGATCATGGGTGCCTTACATGCTAGCACAACATTTGCCAGTAGCATTTCAAAAAATGTTACTTAGGGCAAAAAAAAAGTCCGTGCAGCACACACTCATCAACTATCATGAGGGGAACTAGAAAGAAGCCGTGCTACACCTCAGAGCCAAACGTTCCCCGTCCTGACATGGCAAGAGGAAAGACTTGGGCTCGTCCGGGATTTGAACCCGGGACCTCTCGCACCCAAAGCAAGAATCATACCCCTAGACCAACAAGCCAGTTAGCAGCCCTGTAGCGACCTGTACCACCCAACCGATGTATATACATGTGTGGTAGTAGGTTCAAAGAAATTGCAAGGAGCATAACTATGAGCGTAGGCCATCACTATGCCTAAATCAAGGGCTCGTCCGGGAATTGAACCCGGGACCTCTCGCACCCGAAGCGAGAATCATACCCCTAGACCAACGAGCCGACTCTGGCGACAGCAGTGGCAGTGAAAAGGACACAGAGTGGTGGAACAGGCTATAAGTGGGCTTTACTTGATTTCTTCACTTACTTTTAGCAAGAGCACTCTTTCGCTTCTGTTCAACACGTAGTTTAAAGGAAGGGCTCGTCCGGGATTTGAACCCGGGACCTCTCGCACCCTAAGCGAGAATCATACCGCTAGACCAACGAGCCAGATGGAAGCTAGGGTATAGAAACTGCATCCCCGGCTTGCACACTAAACACACACATGTGCCTTTATTTTTTTTATTTTTTTTTTAACAGTAGCAAGTTCCTTCTATTGGCTAGATGAATGCTTTGCCTTTAAAGTGATAGATATGCTTAATATTAGTTGAAGCCATTTTTGGTAGATTAAAGATTTTATTGATACATATGTTTTGTTTAAAAAAGCTTCAAAATTGTGACCAGCAAAAACAATGTATGGGTGGTATACTGACACAAGCTCTGCAAGGGCTGCTCTAGGATCATGGGTGCCTTACATGCTAGCACAACATTTGCCAGTAGCATTTCAAAAAATGTTACTTAGGGCAAAAATAAAGTCCGTGCAGCACACACTCATCAACTATCATGAGGGGAACTAGAAAGAAGCCGTGCTACACCTCAGAGCCAAACGTTCCCCGTCCTGACATGGCAAGAGGAAAGACTTGGGCTCGT
>NC_090649.1:103288298-103290798 GCF_040937935.1 Hyperolius riggenbachi
AACAGGCTATAAGTGGGCTTTACTTGATTTCTTCACAATTTCTTCCCCGGCTTGCACACTAAACACACACATGTGCCTTTATTTATTTTTTTTTTTTTTTATTTTTTTTTTTTTTAACAGTAGCAAGTTCCTTCTATTGGCTAGATGAATGCTTTGCCTTTAAAGTGATAGATATGCTTAATATTAGTTGAAGCCATTTTTGGTAGATTAAAGATTTTATTGATACATATGTTTTGTTTAAAAAAGCTTCAAAATTGTGACCAGCAAAAACAATGTATGGGTGGTATACTGACACAAGCTCTGCAAGGGCTGCTCTAGGATCATGGGTGCCTTACATGCTAGCACAACATTTGCCAGTAGCATTTCAAAAAATGTTACTTAGGGCAAAAATAAAGTCCGTGCAGCACACACTCATCAACTATCATGAGGGGAACTAGAAAGAAGCCGTGCTACACCTCAGAGCCAAACGTTCCCCGTCCTGACATGGCAAGAGGAAAGACTTGGGCTCGTCCGGGATTTGAACCCGGGACCTCTCGCACCCAAAGCGAGAATCATACCCCTAGACCAACGAGCCAGTTAGCAGCCCTGTAGCGACCTGTACCACCCAACCGATGTATATACATGTGTGGTAGTAGGTTCAAAGAAATTGCAAGGAGCATAACTATGAGCGTAGGCCATCACTATGCCTAAATCAAGGGCTCGTCCGGGAATTGAACCCGGGACCTCTCGCACCCGAAGCGAGAATCATACCCCTAGACCAACGAGCCGACTCTGGCGACAGCAGTGGCAGTGAAAAGGACACAGAGTGGTGGAACAGGCTATAAGTGGGCTTTACTTGATTTCTTCACTTACTTTTAGCAAGAGCACTCTTTCGCTTCTGTTCAACACGTAGTTTAAAGGAAGGGCTCGTCCGGGATTTGAACCCAGGACCTCTCGCACCCTAAGCGAGAATCATACCCCTAGACCAACGAGCCAGATGGAAGCTAGGGTATAGAAACTGCATCCCCGGCTTGCACACTAAACACACACATGTGCCTTTATTTTTTTTATTTTTTTTTGAACAGTAGCAAGTTCCTTCTATTGGCTAGATGAATGCTTTGCCTTTAAAGTGATAGATATGCTTAATATTAGTTGAAGCCATTTTTGGTAGATTAAAGATTTTATTGATACATATGTTTTGTTTAAAAAAGCTTCAAAATTGTGACCAGCAAAAACAATGTATGGGTGGTATACTGACACAAGCTCTGCAAGGGCTGCTCTAGGATCATGGGTGCCTTACATGCTAGCACAACATTTGCCAGTAGCATTTCAAAAAATGTTACTTAGGGCAAAAATAAAGTCCGTGCAGCACACACTCATCAACTATCATGAGGGGAACTAGAAAGAAGCCGTGCTACACCTCAGAGCCAAACGTTCCCCGTCCTGACATGGCAAGAGGAAAGACTTGGGCTCGTCCGGGATTTGAACCCGGGACCTCTCGCACCCAAAGCGAGAATCATACCCCTAGACCAACGAGCCAGTTAGCAGCCCTGTAGCGACCTGTACCACCCAACCGATGTATATACATGTGTGGTAGTAGGTTCAAAGAAATTGCAAGGAGCATAACTATGAGCGTAGGCCATCACTATGCCTAAATCAAGGGCTCGTCCGGGAATTGAACCCGGGACCTCTCGCACCCGAAGCGAGAATCATACCCCTAGACCAACGAGCCGACTCTGGCGACAGCAGTGGCAGTGAAAAGGACACAGAGTGGTGGAACAGGCTATAAGTGGGCTTTACTTGATTTCTTCACTTACTTTTAGCAAGAGCACTCTTTCGCTTCTGTTCAACACGTAGTTTAAAGGAAGGGCTCGTCCGGGATTTGAACCCAGGACCTCTCGCACCCTAAGCGAGAATCATACCCCTAGACCAACGAGCCAGATGGAAGCTAGGGTATAGAAACTGCATCCCCGGCTTGCACACTAAACACACACATGTGCCTTTATTTTTTTTATTTTTTTTTGAACAGTAGCAAGTTCCTTCTATTGGCTAGATGAATGCTTTGCCTTTAAAGTGATAGATATGCTTAATATTAGTTGAAGCCATTTTTGGTAGATTAAAGATTTTATTGATACATATGTTTTGTTTAAAAAAGCTTCAAAATTGTGACCAGCAAAAACAATGTATGGGTGGTATACTGACACAAGCTCTGCAAGGGCTGCTCTAGGATCATGGGTGCCTTACATGCTAGCACAACATTTGCCAGTAGCATTTCAAAAAATGTTACTTAGGGCAAAAATAAAGTCCGTGCAGCACACACTCATCAACTATCATGAGGGGAACTAGAAAGAAGCCGTGCTACACCTCAGAGCCAAACGTTCCCCGTCCTGACATGGCAAGAGGAAAGACTTGGGCTCGTCCGGGATTTGAACCCGGGACCTCTCGCACCCAAAGCGAGAATCATACCCCTAGACCAACGAGCCAGTTAGCAGCCCTGTAGCGACCTGTACCACCCAACCGA
>NC_090649.1:103305798-103308298 GCF_040937935.1 Hyperolius riggenbachi
GGGCTCGTCCGGGATTTGAACCCGGGACCTCTCGCACCCAAAGCGAGAATCATACCCCTAGACCAACGAGCCAGTTAGCAGCCCTGTAGCGACCTGTACCACCCAACCGATGTATATACATGTGTGGTAGTAGGTTCAAAGAAATTGCAAGGAGCATAACTATGAGCGTAGGCCATCACTATGCCTAAATCAAGGGCTCGTCCGGGAATTGAACCTGGGACCTCTCGCACCCGAAGCGAGAATCATACCCCTGGACCAACGAGCCGACTCTGGCGACAGCAGTGGCAGTGAAAAGGACACAGAGTGGTGGAACAGGCTATAAGTGGGCTTTACTTGATTTCTTCACTTACTTTTAGCAAGAGCACTCTTTCGCTTCTGTTCAACACGTAGTTTAAAGGAAGGGCTCGTCCGGGATTTGAACCCGGGACCTCTCGCACCCTAAGCGAGAATCATACCCCTAGACCAACGAGCCAGATGGAAGCTAGGGTATAGAAACTGCATCCCCGGCTTGCACACTAAACACACACATGTGCCTTTATTTTTTTTTTTATTTTTATTTTTTTTTTTTTTAACAGTAGCAAGTTCCTTCTATTGGCTAGATGAATGCTTTGCCTTTAAAGTGATAGATATGCTTAATATTAGTTGAAGCCATTTTTGGTAGATTAAAGATTTTATTGATACATATGTTTTGTTTAAAAAAGCTTCAAAATTGTGACCAGCAAAAACAATGTATGGGTGGTATACTGACACAAGCTCTGCAAGGGCTGCTCTAGGATCATGGGTGCCTTACATGCTAGCACAACATTTGCCAGTAGCATTTCAAAAAATGTTACTTAGGGCAAAAATAAAGTCCGTGCAGCACACACTCATCAACTATCATGAGGGGAACTAGAAAGAAGCCGTGCTACACCTCAGAGCCAAACGTTCCCCGTCCTGACATGGCAAGAGGAAAGACTTGGGCTCGTCCGGGATTTGAACCCGGGACCTCTCGCACCCAAAGCGAGAATCATACCCCTAGACCAACGAGCCAGTTAGCAGCCCTGTAGCAACCTGTACCACCCAACCGATGTATATACATGTGTGGTAGTAGGTTCAAAGAAATTGCAAGGAGCATAACTATGAGCGTAGGCCATCACTATGCCTAAATCAAGGGCTCGTCCGGGAATTGAACCCGGGACCTCTCGCACCCGAAGCGAGAATCATACCCCTAGACCAACGAGCCGACTCTGGCGACAGCAGTGGCAGTGAAAAGGACACAGAGTGGTGGAACAGGCTATAAGTGGGCTTTACTTGATTTCTTCACTTACTTTTAGCAAGAGCACTCTTTCGCTTCTGTTCAACACGTAGTTTAAAGGAAGGGCTCGTCCGGGATTTGAACCCGGGACCTCTCGCACCCTAAGCGAGAATCATACCCCTAGACCAACGAGCCAGATGGAAGCTAGGGTATAGAAACTGCATCCCCGGCTTGCACACTAAACACACACATGTGCCTTTATTTTTTTTTTTTTATTTTTATTTTTTTTTTTTAACAGTAGCAAGTTCCTTCTATTGGCTAGATGAATGCTTTGCCTTTAAAGTGATAGATATGCTTAATATTAGTTGAAGCCATTTTTGGTAGATTAAAGATTTTATTGATACATATGTTTTGTTTAAAAAAGCTTCAAAATTGTGACCAGCAAAAACAATGTATGGGTGGTATACTGACACAAGCTCTGCAAGGGATGCTCTAGGATCATGGGTGCCTTACATGCTAGCACAACATTTGCCAGTAGCATTTCAAAAAATGTTACTTAGGGCAAAAATAAAGTCCGTGCAGCACACACTCATCAACTATCATGAGGGGAACTAGAAAGAAGCCGTGCTACACCTCAGAGCCAAACGTTCCCCGTCCTGACATGGCAAGAGGAAAGACTTGGGCTCGTCCGGGATTTGAACCCAGGACCTCTCGCACCCAAAGCAAGAATCATACCCCTAGACCAACGAGCCAGTTAGCAGCCCTGTAGCGACCTGTACCACCCAACCGATGTATATACATGTGTGGTAGTAGGTTCAAAGAAATTGCAAGGAGCATAACTATGAGCGTAGGCCACACTATGCCTAAATCAAGGGCTCGTCCGGGAATTGAACCCGGGACCTCTCGCACCCGAAGCGAGAATCATACCCCTGGACCAACGAGCCGACTCTGGCGACAGCAGTGGCAGTGAAAAGGACACAGAGTGGTGGAACAGGCTATAAGTGGGCTTTACTTGATTTCTTCACTTACTTTTAGCAAGAGCACTCTTTCGCTTCTGTTCAACACGTAGTTTAAAGGAAGGGCTCGTCCGGGATTTGAACCCGGGACCTCTCGCACCCTAAGCGAGAATCATACCCCTAGACCAACGAGCCAGATGGAAGCTAGGGTATAGAAACTGCATCCCCGGCTTGCACACTAAACACACACATGTGCCTTTATTTATTTATTTTTTTTTTTTTAACAGTAGCAAGTTCCTTCTATTGGCTA
>NC_090649.1:103318298-103320798 GCF_040937935.1 Hyperolius riggenbachi
TAGTAGGTTCAAAGAAATTGCAAGGAGCATAACTATGAGCGTAGGCCATCACTATGCCTAAATCAAGGGCTCGTCCGGGAATTGAACCCGGGACCTCTCGCACCCGAAGCGAGAATCATACCCCTAGACCAACGAGCCGACTCTGGCGACAGCAGTGGCAGTGAAAAGGACACAGAGTGGTGGAACAGGCTATAAGTGGGCTTTACTTGATTTCTTCACTTACTTTTAGCAAGAGCACTCTTTCGCTTCTGTTCAACACGTAGTTTAAAGGAAGGGCTCGTCCGGGATTTGAACCCGGGACCTCTCGCACCCTAAGCGAGAATCATACCCCTAGACCAACGAGCCAAATGGAAGCTAGGGTATAGAAACTGCATCCCCGGCTTGCACACTAAACACACACATGTGCCTTTATTTTTTTTTTTTTTTTTTTTTTTTTAACAGTAGCAAGTTCCTTCTATTGGCTAGATGAATGCTTTGCCTTTAAAGTGATAGATATGCTTAATATTAGTTGAAGCCATTTTTGGTAGATTAAAGATTTTATTGATACATATGTTTTGTTTAAAAAAGCTTCAAAATTGTGACCAGCAAAAACAATGTATGGGTGGTATACTGACACAAGCTCTGCAAGGGCTGCTCTAGGATCATGGGTGCCTTACATGCTAGCACAACATTTGCCAGTAGCATTTCAAAAAATGTTACTTAGGGCAAAAATAAAGTCCGTGCAGCACACACTCATCAACTATCATGAGGGGAACTAGAAAGAAGCCGTGCTACACCTCAGAGCCAAACGTTCCCCGTCCTGACATGGCAAGAGGAAAGACTGGGGCTCGTCCGGGATTTGAACCCGGGACCTCTCGCACCCAAAGCGAGAATCATACCCCTAGACCAACGAGCCAGTTAGCAGCCCTGTAGCGACCTGTACCACCCAACCGATGTATATACATGTGTGGTAGTAGGTTCAAAGAAATTGCAAGGAGCATAACTATGAGCGTAGGCCATCACTATGCCTAAATCAAGGGCTCGTCCGGGAATTGAACCCGGGACCTCTCGCACCCGAAGCGAGAATCATACCCCTGGACCAACGAGCCGACTCTGGCGACAGCAGTGGCAGTGAAAAGGACACAGAGTGGTGGAACAGGCTATAAGTGGGCTTTACTTGATTTCTTCACTTACTTTTAGCAAGAGCACTCTTTCGCTTCTGTTCAACACGTAGTTTAAAGGAAGGGCTCGTCCGGGATTTGAACCCGGGACCTCTCGCACCCTAAGCGAGAATCATACCCCTAGACCAACGAGCCAGATGGAAGCTAGGGTATAGAAACTGCATCCCCGGCTTGCACACTAAACACACACATGTGCCTTTATTTTTTTTTTTATTTTTTTTTATTTTTTTTTTTAACAGTAGCAAGTTCCTTCTATTGGCTAGATGAATGCTTTGCCTTTAAAGTGATAGATATGCTTAATATTAGTTGAAGCCATTTTTGGTAGATTAAAGATTTTATTGATACATATGTTTTGTTTAAAAAAGCTTCAAAATTGTGACCAGCAAAAACAATGTATGGGTGGTATACTGACACAAGCTCTGCAAGGGCTGCTCTAGGATCATGGGTGCCTTACATGCTAGCACAACATTTGCCAGTAGCATTTCAAAAAATGTTACTTAGGGCAAAAATAAAGTCCGTGCAGCACACACTCATCAACTATCATGAGGGGAACTAGAAAGAAGCCGTGCTACACCTCAGAGCCAAACGTTCCCCGTCCTGACATGGCAAGAGGAAAGACTTGGGCTCGTCCGGGATTTGAACCCGGGACCTCTCGCACCCAAAGCGAGAATCATACCCCTAGACCAACGAGCCAGTTAGCAGCCCTGTAGCGACCTGTACCACCCAACCGATGTATATACATGTGTGGTAGTAGGTTCAAAGAAATTGCAAGGAGCATAACTATGAGCGTAGGCCATCACTATGCCTAAATCAAGGGCTCGTCCGGGAATTGAACCCGGGACCTCTTGCACCCGAAGCGAGAATCATACCCCTGGACCAACGAGCCGACTCTGGCGACAGCAGTGGCAGCGAAAAGGACACAGAGTGGTGGAACAGGCTATAAGTGGGCTTTACTTGATTTCTTCACTTACTTTTAGCAAGAGCACTCTTTCGCTTCTGTTCAACACGTAGTTTAAAGGAAGGGCTCGTCCGGGATTTGAACCCGGGACCTCTCGCACCCTAAGCGAGAATCATACCCCTAGACCAACGAGCCAGATGGAAGCTAGGGTATAGAAACTGCATCCCCGGCTTGCACACTAAACACACACATGTGCCTTTATTTTTTTTTTTTTATTTATTTTTTTTTTTTTTAACAGTAGCAAGTTCCTTCTATTGGCTAGATGAATGCTTTGCCTTTAAAGTGATAGATATGCTTAATATTAGTTGAAGCCATTTTTGGTAGATTAAAGATTTTATTGATACATATGTTTTGTTTAAAAAAGCTTCAAAATTGTGACCAG
>NC_090649.1:103330798-103335798 GCF_040937935.1 Hyperolius riggenbachi
ACAGGCTATAAGTGGGCTTTACTTGATTTCTTCACTTACTTTTAGCAAGAGAACTCTTTCGCTTCTGTTCAACACGTAGTTTAAAGGAAGGGCTCGTCCGGGATTTGAACCCGGGACCTCTCGCACCCTAAGCGAGAATCATACCCCTAGACCAACGAGCCAGATGGAAGCAAGGGTATAGAAACTGCATCCCCGGCTTGCACACTAAACACACACATGTGCCTTTATTTTTTTTTATTTTTTTTTTTTTTTTAACAGTAGCAAGTTCCTTCTATTGGCTAGATGAATGCTTTGCCTTTAAAGTGATAGATATGCTTAATATTAGTTGAAGCCATTTTTGGTAGATTAAAGATTTTATTGATACATATGTTTTGTTTAAAAAAGCTTCAAAATTGTGACCAGCAAAAACAATGTATGGGTGGTATACTGACACAAGCTCTGCAAGGGCTGCTCTAGGATCATGGGTGCCTTACATGCTAGCACAACATTTGCCAGTAGCATTTCAAAAAATGTTACTTAGGGCAAAAATAAAGTCCGTGCAGCACACACTCATCAACTATCATGAGGGGAACTAGAAAGAAGCCGTGCTACACCTCAGAGCCAAACGTTCCCCGTCCTGACATGGCAAGAGGAAAGACTTGGGCTCGTCCGGGATTTGAACCCGGGACCTCTCGCACCCAAAGCGAGAATCATACCCCTAGACCAACGAGCCAGTTAGCAGCCCTGTAGCGACCTGTACCACCCAACCGATGTATATACATGTGTGGTAGTAGGTTCAAAGAAATTGCAAGGAGCATAACTATGAGCGTAGGCCATCACTATGCCTAAATCAAGGGCTCGTCCGGGAATTGAACCCGGGACCTCTCGCACCCGAAGCGAGAATCATACCCCTAGACCAACGAGCCGACTCTGGCGACAGCAGTGGCAGTGAAAAGGACACAGAGTGGTGGAACAGGCTATAAGTGGGCTTTACTTGATTTCTTCACTTACTTTTAGCAAGAGCACTCTTTCGCTTCTGTTCAACACGTAGTTTAAAGGAAGGGCTCGTCCGGGATTTGAACCCGGGACCTCTCGCACCCTAAGCGAGAATCATACCCCTAGACCAACGAGCCAGATGGAAGCTAGGGTATAGAAACTGCATCCCCGGCTTGCACACTAAACACACACATGTGCCTTTATTTTTATTTATTTATTTATTTATTTTTTTTTTAATAGTAGCAAGTTCCTTCTATTGGCTAGATGAATGCTTTGCCTTTAAAGTGATAGATATGCTTAATATTAGTTGAAGCCATTTTTGGTAGATTAAAGATTTTATTGATACATATGTTTTGTTTAAAAAAGCTTCAAAATTGTGACCAGCAAAAACAATGTATGGGTGGTATACTGACACAAGCTCTGCAAGGGCTGCTCTAGGATCATGGGTGCCTTACATGCTAGCACAACATTTGCCAGTAGCATTTCAAAAAATGTTACTTAGGGCAAAAAAAAAGTCCGTGCAGCACACACTCATCAACTATCATGAGGGGAACTAGAAAGAAGCCGTGCTACACCTCAGAGCCAAACGTTCCCCGTCCTGACATGGCAAGAGGAAAGACTTGGGCTCGTCCGGGATTTGAACCCGGGACCTCTCGCACCCAAAGCGAGAATCATACCCCTAGACCAACAAGCCAGTTAGCAGCCCTGTAGCGACCTGTACCACCCAACCGATGTATATACATGTGTGGTAGTAGGTTCAAAGAAATTGCAAGGAGCATAACTATGAGCGTAGGCCATCACTATGCCTAAATCAAGGGCTCGTCCGGGAATTGAACCCGGGACCTCTCGCACCCGAAGCGAGAATCATACCCCTAGACCAACGAGCCGACTCTGGCGACAGCAGTGGCAGTGAAAAGGACACAGAGTGGTGGAACAGGCTATAAGTGGGCTTTACTTGATTTCTTCACTTACTTTTAGCAAGAGCACTCTTTCGCTTCTGTTCAACACGTAGTTTAAAGGAAGGGCTCGTCCGGGATTTGAACCCGGGACCTCTCGCACCCTAAGCGAGAATCATACCGCTAGACCAACGAGCCAGATGGAAGCTAGGGTATAGAAACTGCATCCCCGGCTTGCACACTAAACACACACATGTGCCTTTATTTTTTTTATTTTTTTTTTAACAGTAGCAAGTTCCTTCTATTGGCTAGATGAATGCTTTGCCTTTAAAGTGATAGATATGCTTAATATTAGTTGAAGCCATTTTTGGTAGATTAAAGATTTTATTGATACATATGTTTTGTTTAAAAAAGCTTCAAAATTGTGACCAGCAAAAACAATGTATGGGTGGTATACTGACACAAGCTCTGCAAGGGCTGCTCTAGGATCATGGGTGCCTTACATGCTAGCACAACATTTGCCAGTAGCATTTCAAAAAATGTTACTTAGGGCAAAAATAAAGTCCGTGCAGCACACACTCATCAACTATCATGAGGGGAACTAGAAAGAAGCCGTGCTACACCTCAGAGCCAAACGTTCCCCGTCCTGACATGGCAAGAGGAAAGACTTGGGCTCGTCCGGGATTTGAAGCCAGATGGAAGCTAGGGTATAGAAACTGCATCCCCGGCTTGCACACTAAACACACACATGTGCCTTTATCCTGACATGGCAAGAGGAAAGACTTGGGCTCGTCCGGGATTTGAACCCGGGACCTCTCGCACCCAAAGCGAGAATCATACGCCTAGACCAACGAGCCAGTTAGCAGCCCTGTAGCGACCTGTACCACCCAACCGATGTATATACATGTGTGGTAGTAGGTTCAAAGAAATTGCAAGGAGCATAACTATGAGCGTAGGCCATCACTATGCCTAAATCAAGGGCTCGTCCGGGAATTGAACCCGGGACCTCTCGCACCCGAAGCGAGAATCATACCCCTAGACCAACGAGCCGACTCTGGCGACAGCAGTGGCAGTGAAAAGGACACAGAGTGGTGGAACAGGCTATAAGTGGGCTTTACTTGATTTCTTCACTTACTTTTAGCAAGAGCACTCTTTCGCTTCTGTTCAACACGTAGTTTAAAGGAAGGACTCGTCCGGGATTTGAACCCGGGACCTCTCGCACCCTAAGCGAGAATCATACCCCTAGACCAACTAGCCAGATGGAAGCTAGGGTATAGAAACTGCATCCCCGGCTTGCACACTAAACACACACATGTGCCTTTATTTTTATTTATTTATTTTTTTTTTTTTTTTTTAATAGTAGCAAGTTCCTTCTATTGGCTAGATGAATGCTTTGCCTTTAAAGTGATAGATATGCTTAATATTAGTTGAAGCCATTTTTGGTAGATTAAAGATTTTATTGATACATATGTTTTGTTTAAAAAAGCTTCAAAATTGTGACCAGCAAAAACAATGTATGGGTGGTATACTGACACAAGCTCTGCAAGGGCTGCTCTAGGATCATGGGTGCCTTACATGCTAGCACAACATTTGCCAGTAGCATTTCAAAAAATGTTACTTAGGGCAAAAAAAAAGTCCGTGCAGCACACACTCATCAACTATCATGAGGGGAACTAGAAAGAAGCCGTGCTACACCTCAGAGCCAAACGTTCCCCGTCCTGACATGGCAAGAGGAAAGACTTGGGCTCGTCCGGGATTTGAACCCGGGACCTCTCGCACCCAAAGCAAGAATCATACCCCTAGACCAACAAGCCAGTTAGCAGCCCTGTAGCGACCTGTACCACCCAACCGATGTATATACATGTGTGGTAGTAGGTTCAAAGAAATTGCAAGGAGCATAACTATGAGCGTAGGCCATCACTATGCCTAAATCAAGGGCTCGTCCGGGAATTGAACCCGGGACCTCTCGCACCCGAAGCGAGAATCATACCCCTAGACCAACGAGCCGACTCTGGCGACAGCAGTGGCAGTGAAAAGGACACAGAGTGGTGGAACAGGCTATAAGTGGGCTTTACTTGATTTCTTCACTTACTTTTAGCAAGAGCACTCTTTCGCTTCTGTTCAACACGTAGTTTAAAGGAAGGGCTCGTCCGGGATTTGAACCCGGGACCTCTCGCACCCTAAGCGAGAATCATACCGCTAGACCAACGAGCCAGATGGAAGCTAGGGTATAGAAACTGCATCCCCGGCTTGCACACTAAACACACACATGTGCCTTTATTTTTTTTATTTTTTTTTTAACAGTAGCAAGTTCCTTCTATTGGCTAGATGAATGCTTTGCCTTTAAAGTGATAGATATGCTTAATATTAGTTGAAGCCATTTTTGGTAGATTAAAGATTTTATTGATACATATGTTTTGTTTAAAAAAGCTTCAAAATTGTGACCAGCAAAAACAATGTATGGGTGGTATACTGACACAAGCTCTGCAAGGGCTGCTCTAGGATCATGGGTGCCTTACATGCTAGCACAACATTTGCCAGTAGCATTTCAAAAAATGTTACTTAGGGCAAAAATAAAGTCCGTGCAGCACACACTCATCAACTATCATGAGGGGAACTAGAAAGAAGCCGTGCTACACCTCAGAGCCAAACGTTCCCCGTCCTGACATGGCAAGAGGAAAGACTTGGGCTCGTCCGGGATTTGAACCCGGGACCTCTCGCACCCAAAGCGAGAATCATACGCCTAGACCAACAAGCCAGTTAGCAGCCCTGTAGCGACCTGTACCACCCAACCGATGTATATACATGTGTGGTAGTAGGTTCAAAGAAATTGCAAGGAGCATAACTATGAGCGTAGGCCATCACTATGCCTAAATCAAGGGCTCGTCCGGGAATTGAACCCGGGACCTCTCGCACCCGAAGCGAGAATCATACCCCTAGACCAACGAGCCGACTCTGGCGACAGCAGTGGCAGTGAAAAGGACACAGAGTGGTGGAACAGGCTATAAGTGGGCTTTACTTGATTTCTTCACTTACTTTTAGCAAAAGCACTCTTTCGCTTCTGTTCAACACGTAGTTTAAAGGAAGGGCTTGTCCGGGATTTGAACCCGGGACCTCTCGCACCCTAAG
>NC_090649.1:103358298-103360798 GCF_040937935.1 Hyperolius riggenbachi
ACATATGTTTTGTTTAAAAAAGCTTCAAAATTGTGACCAGCAAAAACAATGTATGGGTGGTATACTGACACAAGCTCTGCAAGGGCTGCTCTAGGATCATGGGTGCCTTACATGCTAGCACAACATTTGCCAGTAGCATTTCAAAAAATGTTACTTAGGGCAAAAATAAAGTCCGTGCAGCACACACTCATCAACTATCATGAGGGGAACTAGAAAGAAGCCGTGCTACACCTCAGAGCCAAACGTTCCCCGTCCTGACATGGCAAGAGGAAAGACTTGGGCTCGTCCGGGATTTGAACCCGGGACCTCTCGCACCCAAAGCGAGAATCATACCCCTAGACCAACGAGCCAGTTAGCAGCCCTGTAGCGACCTGTACCACCCAACCGATGTATATACATGTGTGGTAGTAGGTTCAAAGAAATTGCAAGGAGCATAACTATGAGCGTAGGCCATCACTATGCCTAAATCAAGGGCTCGTCCTGGAATTGAACCTGGGACCTCTCGCACCCGAAGCGAGAATCATACCCCTAGACCAACGAACCGACTCTGGCGACAGCAGTGGCAGTGAAAAGGACACAGAGTGGTGGAACAGGCTATAAGTGGGCTTTACTTGATTTCTTCACTTACTTTTAGCAAGAGCACTCTTTCGCTTCTGTTCAACACGTAGTTTAAAGGAAGGGCTCGTCCGGGATTTGAACCCGGGACCTCTCGCACCCTAAGCGAGAATCATACCCTAGACCAACGAGCCAGATGGAAGCTAGGGTATAGAAACTGCATCCCCGGCTTGCACACTAAACACACACATGTGCCTTTATTTTTTTTATTTTTTTTTTAACAGTAGCAAGTTCCTTCTATTGGCTAGATGAATGCTTTGCCTTTAAAGTGATAGATATGCTTAATATTAGTTGAAGCCATTTTTGGTAGATTAAAGATTTTATTGATACATATGTTTTGTTTAAAAAAGCTTCAAAATTGTGACCAGCAAAAACAATGTATGGGTGGTATACTGACACAAGCTCTGCAAGGGCTGCTCTAGGATCATGGGTGCCTTACATGCTAGCACAACATTTGCCAGTAGCATTTCAAAAAATGTTACTTAGGGCAAAAATAAAGTCCGTGCAGCACACACTCATCAACTATCATGAGGGGAACTAGAAAGAAGCCGTGCTACACCTCAGAGCCAAACGTTCCCCGTCCTGACATGGCAAGAGGAAAGACTTGGGCTCGTCCGGGATTTGAACCCGGGACCTCTCGCACCCAAAGCGAGAATCATACCCCTAGACCAACGAGCCAGTTAGCAGCCCTGTAGCGACCTGTACCACCCAACCGATGTATATACATGTGTGGTAGTAGGTTCAAAGAAATTGCAAGGAGCATAACTATGAGCGTAGGCCATCACTATGCCTAAATCAAGGGCTCGTCCTGGAATTGAACCTGGGACCTCTCGCACCCGAAGCGAGAATCATACCCCTAGACCAACGAACCGACTCTGGCGACAGCAGTGGCAGTGAAAAGGACACAGAGTGGTGGAACAGGCTATAAGTGGGCTTTACTTGATTTCTTCACTTACTTTTAGCAAGAGCACTCTTTCGCTTCTGTTCAACACGTAGTTTAAAGGAAGGGCTCGTCCGGGATTTGAACCCGGGACCTCTCGCACCCTAAGCGAGAATCATACCCCTAGACCAACGAGCCAGATGGAAGCTAGGGTATAGAAACTGCATCCCCGGCTTGCACACTAAACACACACATGTGCCTTTATTTTTTTTTTATTTTTTTTTTATTTTTTTTTTAACAGTAGCAAGTTCCTTCTATTGGCTAGATGAATGCTTTGCCTTTAAAGTGATAGATATGCTTAATATTAGTTGAAGCCATTTTTGGTAGATTAAAGATTTTATTGATACATATGTTTTGTTTAAAAAAGCTTCAAAATTGTGACCAGCAAAAACAATGTATGGGTGGTATACTGACACAAGCTCTGCAAGGGCTGCTCTAGGATCATGGGTGCCTTACATGCTAGCACAACATTTGCCAGTAGCATTTCAAAAAATGTTACTTAGGGCAAAAATAAAGTCCGTGCAGCACACACTCATCAACTATCATGAGGGGAACTAGAAAGAAGCCGTGCTACACCTCAGAGCCAAACGTTCCCCGTCCTGACATGGCAAGAGGAAAGACTTGGGCTCGTCCGGGATTTGAACCCGGGACCTCTCACACCCAAAGCGAGAATCATACCCCTAGACCAACGAGCCAGTTAGCAGCCCTGTAGCGACCTGTACCACCCAACCGATGTATATACATGTGTGGTAGTAGGTTCAAAGAAATTGCAAGGAGCATAACTATGAGCGTAGGCCATCACTATGCCTAAATCAAGGGCTCGTCCGGGAATTGAACCCGGGACCTCTCGCACCCGAAGCGAGAATCATACCCCTAGACCAACGAGCCGACTCTGGCGACAGCAGTGGCAGTGAAAAGGACACAGAGTGGTGGAACAGGCTATAA
>NC_090649.1:103395798-103398298 GCF_040937935.1 Hyperolius riggenbachi
ACCCAGGCCTTGCATGTGGACAAAAAGCGTGCGGATATAGCAGCAATGCTTTTTGCCGCCATGCAGTCATAAATGTAATACAGATGAGAGGTTCAATAAACAGGGCCCGGAAACGCAACACCATCCCAGATGTTCATTGGTCATGTTACTTGGTTGGGGTCCTGGAGTGTTGCGTAGTCATTTCCAATCCAGGATTGATTCATTTTAATTTGAGTCAGACGGTCTGCATTTTCTGTAGAGAGGCGGATACGCCGATCTGTGACGATGCCTCCGGCAGCACTGAAACAGCGTTCCGACATAACGCTGGCTGCCGGGCAAGCCAGCACCTCTATTGCGTACATTGCCAGTTCGTGCCAGGTGTCTAGCTTCGATACCCAATAGTTGAAGGGTGCAGATGGATGGTTCGACACAGCTACGCCATCTGACATGTAGTCCTTGACCATCTTCTCCAGGCGATCGGTGTTGGAGGTGGATCTGCACGCTTGCTGTTCAGTGGGCTGCGGCTGCATGGGTGTCAGAAAATTTTCCCACTCCAAGGACACTGCCGATACCATTCCCTTTTGGGTACTAGCTGCGGCTTGCGTTGTTTGCTGCCCTCCTGGTCGTCCTGGGTTTGCGGAAGTCAGTCTGTCTGCGTACAACTGGCTAGAGGAGGGGGAGGATGTCAATCTCCTCTCTAAAGTCTCCACAAGGGCCTGCTGGTATTCTTCCATTTTGACCTGTCTGACTCTTTCTTCAAGCAGTTTTGGAACATTGTGTTTGTACCGTGGATCCAGAAGGGTATAAACCCAGTAATTGGTGTTGTCCAGAATGCGCACAATGCGTGGGTCACGTTCAATGCAGTCTAGCATGAATTGAGCCATGTGTGCCAGAGTCCTACCAGAATCCTCATCATCCTCTTGTGAGCGTTGTGATAGTTGTTGTGATGCATCATAGTCGTCACCTTCCTCCTGGTCTGCTTCTGCTGACCATTCGCGTTGAATTGTGGAAGTCCAACGTGCACCGCTCTGGCCCTCGTCAGTGGTGGCATGAAATTCCTGCTCCAACTCCAGCTGTTCCTCCTCCTCTTCTTCGTCATAGCTGCTGGGGCCAGCGTTCCCTGAGGCGGATGGCCTGATGTTGGTACCATCACGCTGATCGTTTTCTCCTTCAGATTCCCCCAGTTGCATCATGACAGCTGTTTCCTTGATTTTTAACATCGACCTCTTCAGTAAACACAGCAGTGGTATGGTAATGCTGACTGAAGAGTTGTCACTGCTCACAAGCAACGTGGATTGCTCAAAATTTTGGAGGACTTGGCAGAGGTCCAACATGTTGGCCCAATCGGATCCACAGAAGCTTGGCAGCTGGCCGGATGCGCCTCGGTACTGCGCCATCATGTACTGGACCACTGCACTCTTCTGCTCGCAAAAGCGGGCTAGCATGTGCAGCGTAGAATTCCAGCGCGTAGGGACATCACACAGCAAGCGATGGTGGGGGAGATTGAAGCGCTCCTGCATCTTGGCGAGTGCCCCCGAAGCAGTACTGGAATTTCTACAATGTTTGGACACTCGACGCACCTTCAACAGCAGATCGGGCACGCCTGGGTATGTCCTCAGGAACCGCTGAACTACTAGGTTCATCACGTGCGCCAGGCAAGGGATGTGTGTCAGCTTAGCCAACCTTAAAGCGCGAATGAGATTACTCCCATTATCACACACAACCATGCCCGGTTTCAGGTCCAGCGGTGCCAGCCACAAATCCGTCTGTTCCTTTATTCCCCTCCAAATTTCCTCCCCTGTGTGCTGCTTATCCCCAAGGCAGATTAGCTTCAGCAACGCTTGCTGACGCATGCCAACAGCTGTGCTGCACTGCTTCCACGATCCTACTGCTGCTGGGTTAGCGTTTCCGGATGAGGTACAGCTTTGAGATGCGTTGGAGGAGAAGGAGTCAGAGAGGTAGGTGCTGCTGTTATCCAGTGGGAGGGACGGCGGTGCAGCTGTTTGTGGCGTGGGCAACACCCGTGCCGTAGCAGGTGAGGAATCGCTGCCAGGCTCCACAAGGTTCACCCAGTGCGCGGTAAGGGAGATGTATCGACCCTGGCCGAACGCACTCGTCCAGGTGTCAGTGGTGAGGTGAACCTTGCAGGCAACGGCATTCTTCAAGCTTCGGGTTATTTTGCTGACCACGTGCTCATGCAACTCAGGCACTGCAGAGCGCGCAAAGTGGTAGCGGCTGGGAACCACGTAACGTGGGATGGCCACTGACATCATGCCCTTGAAGCTGTTTGTCTCCACCAATCGATATGGCAGCATTTCGCAGGCCAGAAGCTTGGCTATGCTGGCTGTTACTGCCACGGCCCGGGGGTCATTTGCTGGCAATTTCCTCTTGCGCTCAAACATCTCCGACACAGACAACTGAACCGTAGCGCTGCACACGGAAGGGCTGTTGGTTGTTGTGTTTGATGAACACTGGGAGACCTCAAGAGCACTACTCCGGAAAGTGACAGTGTCAGCGTCGT
>NC_090649.1:103530798-103533298 GCF_040937935.1 Hyperolius riggenbachi
GCTACACCTCAGAGCCAAACGTTCCCCGTCCTGACATGGCAAGAGGAAAGACTTGGGCTCGTCCGGGATTTGAACCCGGGACCTCTCGCACCCAAAGCGAGAATCATACCCCTAGACCAACAAGCCAGTTAGCAGCCTTGTAGCGACCTGTACCACCCAACCGATGTATATACATGTGTGGTAGTAGGTTCAAAGAAATTGCAAGGAGCATAACTATGAGCGTAGGCCATCACTATGCCTAAATCAAGGGCTCGTCCGGGAATTGAACCCGGGACCTCTCGCACCCGAAGCGAGAATCATACCCCTAGACCAACGAGCCGACTCTGGCGACAGCAGTGGCAGTGAAAAGGACACAGAGTGGTGGAACAGGCTATAAGTGGGCTTTACTTGATTTCTTCACTTACTTTTAGCAAGAGCACTCTTTCGCTTCTGTTCAACACGTAGTTTAAAGGAAGGGCTCGTCCGGGATTTGAACCCGGGACCTCTCGCACCCTAAGCGAGAATCATACCCCTAGACCAACGAGCCAGATGGAAGCTAGGGTATAGAAACTGCATCCCCGGCTTGCACACTAAACACACACATGTGCCTTTATTTTTTTTTTATTTTTATTTTTTTTTTTTTTAACAGTAGCAAGTTCCTTCTATTGGCTAGATGAATGCTTTGCCTTTAAAGTGATAGATATGCTTAATATTAGTTGAAGCCATTTTTGGTAGATTAAAGATTTTATTGATACATATGTTTTGTTTAAAAAAGCTTCAAAATTGTGACCAGCAAAAACAATGTATGGGTGGTATACTGACACAAGCTCTGCAAGGGCTGCTCTAGGATCATGGGTGCCTTACATGCTAGCACAACATTTGCCAGTAGCATTTCAAAAAATGTTACTTAGGGCAAAAATAAAGTCCGTGCAGCACACACTCATCAACTATCATGAGGGGAACTAGAAAGAAGCCGTGCTACACCTCAGAGCCAAACGTTCCCCGTCCTGACATGGCAAGAGGAAAGACTTGGGCTCGTCCGGGATTTGAACCCGGGACCTCTCGCACCCAAAGCGAGAATCATACCCCTAGACCAACAAGCCAGTTAGCAGCCCTGTAGCGACCTGTACCACCCAACCGATGTATATACATGTGTGGTAGTAGGTTCAAAGAAATTGCAAGGAGCATAACTATGAGCGTAGGCCATCACTATGCCTAAATCAAGGGCTCGTCCGGGAATTGAACCCGGGACCTCTCGCACCCGAAGCGAGAATCATACCCCTAGACCAACGAGCCGACTCTGGCGACAGCAGTGGCAGTGAAAAGGACACAGAGTGGTGGAACAGGCTATAAGTGGGCTTTACTTGATTTCTTCACTTACTTTTAGCAAGAGCACTCTTTCGCTTCTGTTCAACACGTAGTTTAAAGGAAGGGCTCGTCCGGGATTTGAACACGGGACCTCTCGCACCCTAAGCGAGAATCATACCCCTAGACCAACGAGCCAGATGGAAGCTAGGGTATAGAAACTGCATCCCCGGCTTGCACACTAAACACACACATGTGCCTTTATTTTTTTTATTTTTTTTTTAACAGTAGCAAGTTCCTTCTATTGGCTAGATGAATGCTTTGCCTTTAAAGTGATAGATATGCTTAATATTAGTTGAAGCCATTTTTGGTAGATTAAAGATTTTATTGATACATATGTTTTGTTTAAAAAAGCTTCAAAATTGTGACCAGCAAAAACAATGTATGGGTGGTATACTGACACAAGCTCTGCAAGGGCTGCTCTAGGATCATGGGTGCCTTACATGCTAGCACAACATTTGCCAGTAGCATTTCAAAAAATGTTACTTAGGGCAAAAATAAAGTCCGTGCAGCACACACTCATCAACTATCATGAGGGGAACTAGAAAGAAGCCGTGCTACACCTCAGAGCCAAACGTTCCCCGTCCTGACATGGCAAGAGGAAAGACTTGGGCTCGTCCGGGATTTGAACCCGGGACCTCTCGCACCCAAAGCGAGAATCATACCCCTAGACCAACGAGCCAGTTAGCAGCCCTGTAGCGACCTGTACCGCCCAACCGATGTATATACATGTGTGGTAGTAGGTTCAAAGAAATTGCAAGGAGCATAACTATGAGCGTAGGCCATCACTATGCCTAAATCAAGGGCTCGTCCGGGAATTGAACCCGGGACCTCTCGCACCCGAAGCGAGAATCATACCCCTAGACCAACGAGCCGACTCTGGCGACAGCAGTGGCAGTGAAAAGGACACAGAGTGGTGGAACAGGCTATAAGTGGGCTTTACTTGATTTCTTCACTTACTTTTAGCAAGAGCACTCTTTCGCTTCTGTTCAACACGTAGTTTAAAGGAAGGGCTCGTCCAGGATTTGAACCCGGGACCTCTCGCACCCTAAGCGAGAATCATACCCCTAGACCAACGAGCCAGATGGAAGCTAGGGTATAGAAACTGCATCCCCGGCTTGCACACTAAACACACACATGTGCCTTTATTTTTTTT
>NC_090649.1:103535798-103538298 GCF_040937935.1 Hyperolius riggenbachi
GTCCGGGAATTGAACCCGGGACCTCTCGCACCCGAAGCGAGAATCATACCCCTAGACCAACGAGCCGACTCTGGCGACAGCAGTGGCAGTGAAAAGGACACAGAGTGGTGGAACAGGCTATAAGTGGGCTTTACTTGATTTCTTCACTTACTTTTAGCAAGAGCACTCTTTCGCTTCTGTTCAACACGTAGTTTAAAGGATGGGCTCGTCCGGGATTTGAACCCGGGACCTCTCGCACCCTAAGCGAGAATCATACCCCTAGACCAACGAGCCAGATGGAAGCTAGGGTATAGAAACTGCATCCCCGGCTTGCACACTAAACACACACATGTGCCTTTATTTTTTTATTTTTTATTTTTTTATTTTTTTTTAACAGTAGCAAGTTCCTTCTATTGGCTAGATGAATGCTTTGCCTTTAAAGTGATAGATATGCTTAATATTAGTTGAAGCCATTTTTGGTAGATTAAAGATTTTATTGATACATATGTTTTGTTTAAAAAAGCTTCAAAATTGTGACCAGCAAAAACAATGTATGGGTGGTATACTGACACAAGCTCTGCAAGGGCTGCTCTAGGATCATGGGTGCCTTACATGCTAGCACAACATTTGCCAGTAGCATTTCAAAAAATGTTACTTAGGGCAAAAATAAAGTCCGTGCAGCACACACTCATCAACTATCATGAGGGGAACTAGAAAGAAGCCGTGCTACACCTCAGAGCCAAACGTTCCCCGTCCTGACATGGCAAGAGGAAAGACTTGGGCTCGTCCGGGATTTGAACCCGGGACCTCTCGCACCCAAAGCGAGAATCATACCCCTAGACCAACGAGCCAGTTAGCAGCCCTGTAGCGACCTGTACCACCCAACCGATGTATATACATGTGTGGTAGTAGGTTCAAAGAAATTGCAAGGAGCATAACTATGAGCGTAGGCCATCACTATGCCTAAATCAAGGGCTCGTCCGGGTATTGAACCCGGGACCTCTCGCACCCGAAGCGAGAATCATACCCCTAGACCAACGAGCCGACTCTGGCGACAGCAGTGGCAGTGAAAAGGACACAGAGTGGTGGAACAGGCTATAAGTGGGCTTTACTTGATTTCTTCACTTACTTTTAGCAAGAGCACTCTTTCGCTTCTGTTCAACACGTAGTTTAAAGGAAGGGCTCGTCCAGGATTTGAACCCGGGACCTCTCGCACCCTAAGCGAGAATCATACCCCTAGACCAACGAGCCAGATGGAAGCTAGGGTATAGAAACTGCATCCCCGGCTTGCACACTAAACACACACATGTGCCTTTATTTTTTTTTTTTTTTTTAACAGTAGCAAGTTCCTTCTATTGGCTAGATGAATGCTTTGCCTTTAAAGTGATAGATATGCTTAATATTAGTTGAAGCCATTTTTGGTAGATTAAAGATTTTATTGATACATATGTTTTGTTTAAAAAAGCTTCAAAATTGTGACCAGCAAAAACAATGTATGGGTGGTATACTGACACAAGCTCTGCAAGGGCTGCTCTAGGATCATGGGTGCCTTACATGCTAGCACAACATTTGCCAGTAGCATTTCAAAAAATGTTACTTAGGGCAAAAATAAAGTCCGTGCAGCACACACTCATCAACTATCATGAGGGGAACTAGAAAGAAGCCGTGCTACACCTCCGAGCCAAACGTTCCCCGTCCTGACATGGCAAGAGGAAAGACTTGGGCTCGTCCGGGATTTGAACCCGGGACCTCTCGCACCCAAAGCGAGAATCATACCCCTAGACCAACGAGCCAGTTAGCAGCCCTGTAGCGACCTGTACCACCCAACCGATGTATATACATGTGTGGTAGTAGGTTCAAAGAAATTGCAAGGAGCATAACTATGAGCGTAGGCCATCACTATGCCTAAATCAAGGGCTCGTCCGGGAATTGAACCCGGGACCTCTCGCACCCGAAGCGAGAATCATACCCCTAGACCAACGAGCCGACTCTGGCGACAGCAGTGGCAGTGAAAAGGACACAGAGTGGTGGAACAGGCTATAAGTGGGCTTTACTTGATTTCTTCACTTACTTTTAGCAAGAGCACTCTTTCGCTTCTGTTCAACACGTAGTTTAAAGGAAGGGCTCGTCCGGGATTTGAACCCGGGACCTCTCGCATCCTAAGCGAGAATCATACCCCTAGACCAACGAGCCAGATGGAAGCTAGGGTATAGAAACTGCATCCCCGGCTTGCACACTAAACACACACATGTGCCTTTATTTTTTTTTATTTTTTTAACAGTAGCAAGTTCCTTCTATTGGCTAGATGAATGCTTTGCCTTTAAAGTGATAGATATGCTTAATATTAGTTGAAGCCATTTTTGGTAGATTAAAGATTTTATTGATACATATGTTTTGTTTAAAAAAGCTTCAAAATTGTGACCAGCAAAAACAATGTATGGGTGGTATACTGACACAAGCTCTGCAAGGGCTGCTCTAGGATCATGGGTGCCTTACATGCTAGCACAACATTTGCCAGTAG
>NC_090649.1:103545798-103553298 GCF_040937935.1 Hyperolius riggenbachi
TGTATATACATGTGTGGTAGTAGGTTCAAAGAAATTGCAAGGAGCATAACTAAGAGCGTAGGCCATCACTATGCCTAAATCAAGGGCTCGTCCGGGAATTGAACCCGGGACCTCTCGCACCCGAAGCGAGAATCATACCCCTAGATCAACGAGCCGACTCTGGCAACAGCAGTGGCAGTGAAAAGGACACAGAGTGGTGGAACAGGCTATAAGTGGGCTTTACTTGATTTCTTCACTTACTTTTAGCAAGAGCACTCTTTCGCTTCTGTTCAACACGTAGTTTAAAGGAAGGGCTCGTCCAGGATTTGAACCCGGGACCTCTCGCACCCTAAGCGAGAATCATACCCCTAGACCAACGAGCCAGATGGAAGCTAGGGTATAGAAACTGCATCCCCGGCTTGCACACTAAACACACACATGTGCCTTTATTTTTTTTTTTTTATTTTTTTATTTTTTTTTTAACAGTAGCAAGTTCCTTCTATTGGCTAGATGAATGCTTTGCCTTTAAAGTGATAGATATGCTTAATATTAGTTGAAGCCATTTTTGGTAGATTAAAGATTTTATTGATACATATGTTTTGTTTAAAAAAGCTTCAAAATTGTGACCAGCAAAAACAATGTATGGGTGGTATACTGACACAAGCTCTGCAAGGGCTGCTCTAGGATCATGGGTGCCTTACATGCTAGCACAACATTTGCCAGTAGCATTTCAAAAAATGTTACTTAGGGCAAAAATAAAGTCCGTGCAGCACACACTCATCAACTATCATGAGGGGAACTAGAAAGAAGCCGTGCTACACCTCAGAGCCAAACGTTCCCCGTCCTGACATGGCAAGAGGAAAGACTTGGGCTCGTCCGGGATTTGAACCCGGGACCTCTCGCACCCAAAGCGAGAATCATACCCCTAGACCAACGAGCCAGTTAGCAGCCCTGTAGCGACCTGTACCACCCAACCGATGTATATACATGTGTGGTAGTAGGTTCAAAGAAATTGCAAGGAGCATAACTATGAGCGTAGGCCATCACTATGCCTAAATCAAGGGCTCGTCCGGGTATTGAACCCGGGACCTCTCGCACCCGAAGCGAGAATCATACCCCTAGACCAACGAGCCGACTCTGGCGACAGCAGTGGCAGTGAAAAGGACACAGAGTGGTGGAACAGGCTATAAGTGGGCTTTACTTGATTTCTTCACTTACTTTTAGCAAGAGCACTCTTTCGCTTCTGTTCAACACGTAGTTTAAAGGAAGGGCTCGTCCAGGATTTGAACCCGGGACCTCTCGCACCCTAAGCGAGAATCATACCCCTAGACCAACGAGCCAGATGGAAGCTAGGGTATAGAAACTGCATCCCCGGCTTGCACACTAAACACACACATGTGCCTTTATTTTATTTTTTTTTTTTAACAGTAGCAAGTTCCTTCTATTGGCTAGATGAATGCTTTGCCTTTAAAGTGATAGATATGCTTAATATTAGTTGAAGCCATTTTTGGTAGATTAAAGATTTTATTGATACATATGTTTTGTTTAAAAAAGCTTCAAAATTGTGACCAGCAAAAACAATGTATGGGTGGTATACTGACACAAGCTCTGCAAGGGCTGCTCTAGGATCATGGGTGCCTTACATGCTAGCACAACATTTGCCAGTAGCATTTCAAAAAATGTTACTTAGGGCAAAAATAAAGTCCGTGCAGCACACACTCATCAACTATCATGAGGGGAACTAGAAAGAAGCCGTGCTACACCTCAGAGCCAAACTTTCCCCGTCCTGACATGGCAAGTGGAATGACTTGGGCTCGTCCGGGATTTGAACCCGGGACCTCTCGCACCCAAAGCGAGAATCATACCCCTAGACCAACGAGCCAGTTAGCAGCCCTGTAGCGACCTGTACCACCCAACCGATGTATATACATGTGTGGTAGTAGGTTCAAAGAAATTGCAAGGAGCATAACTATGAGCGTAGGCCATCACTATGCCTAAATCAAGGGCTCGTCCGGGTATTGAACCCGGGACCTCTCGCACCCGAAGCGAGAATCATACCCCTAGACCAACGAGCCGACTCTGGCGACAGCAGTGGCAGTGAAAAGGACACAGAGTGGTGGAACAGGCTATAAGTGGGCTTTACTTGATTTCTTCACTTACTTTTAGCAAGAGCACTCTTTCGCTTCTGTTCAACACGTAGTTTAAAGGAAGGGCTCGTCCGGGATTTGAACCCGGGACCTCTCGCACCCTAAGCGAGAATCATACCCCTAGACCAACGAGCCAGATGGAAGCTAGGGTATAGAAACTGCATCCCCGGCTTGCACACTAAACACACACATGTGCCTTTATTTTTTTTTATTTTTATTTTTTTAACAGTAGCAAGTTCCTTCTATTGGCTAGATGAATGCTTTGCCTTTAAAGTGATAGATATGCTTAATATTAGTTGAAGCCATTTTTGGTAGATTAAAGATTTTATTGATACATATGTTTTGTTTAAAAAAGCTTCAAAATTGTGACCAGCAAAAACAATGTATGGGTGGTATACTGACACAAGCTCTGCAAGGGCTGCTCTAGGATCATGGGTGCCTTACATGCTAGCACAACATTTGCCAGTAGCATTTCAAAAAATGTTACTTAGGGCAAAAATAAAGTCCGTGCAGCACACACTCATCAACTATCATGAGGGGAACTAGAAAGAAGCCGTGCTACACCTCAGAGCCAAACGTTCCCCGTCCTGACATGGCAAGAGGAAAGACTTGGGCTCGTCCGGGATTTGAACCCGGGACCTCTCGCACCCAAAGCGAGAATCATACCCCTAGAACAACGAGCCAGTTAGCAGCCCTGTAGCGACCTGTACCACCCAACCGATGTATATACATGTGTGGTAGTAGGTTCAAAGAAATTGCAAGGAGCATAACTATGAGCGTAGGCCATCACTATGCCTAAATCAAGGGCTCGTCCGGGAATTGAACCCGGGACCTCTCGCACCCGAAGCGAGAATCATACCCCTAGACCAACGAGCCGACTCTGGCGACAGCAGTGGCAGTGAAAAGGACACAGAGTGGTGGAACAGGCTATAAGTGGGCTTTACTTGATTTCTTCACTTACTTTTAGCAAGAGCACTCTTTCGCTTCTGTTCAACACGTAGTTTAAAGGATGGGCTCGTCCGGGATTTGAACCCGGGACCTCTCGCACCCTAAGCGAGAATCATACCCCTAGACCAACGAGCCAGATGGAAGCTAGGGTATAGAAACTGCATCCCCGGCTTGCACACTAAACACACACATGTGCCTTTATTTTTTTATTTTTTATTTTTTTATTTTTTTTTAACAGTAGCAAGTTCCTTCTATTGGCTAGATGAATGCTTTGCCTTTAAAGTGATAGATATGCTTAATATTAGTTGAAGCCATTTTTGGTAGATTAAAGATTTTATTGATACATATGTTTTGTTTAAAAAAGCTTCAAAATTGTGACCAGCAAAAACAATGTATGGGTGGTATACTGACACAAGCTCTGCAAGGGCTGCTCTAGGATCATGGGTGCCTTACATGCTAGCACAACATTTGCCAGTAGCATTTCAAAAAATGTTACTTAGGGCAAAAATAAAGTCCGTGCAGCACACACTCATCAACTATCATGAGGGGAACTAGAAAGAAGCCGTGCTACACCTCAGAGCCAAACGTTCCCTGTCCTGACATGGCAAGAGGAAAGACTTGGGCTCGTCCGGGATTTGAACCCGGGACCTCTCGCACCCAAAGCGAGAATCATACCCCTAGACCAACGAGCCAGTTAGCAGCCTTGTAGCGACCTGTACCACCCAACCGATGTATATACATGTGTGGTAGTAGGTTCAAAGAAATTGCAAGGAGCATAACTATGAGCGTAGGCCATCACTATGCCTAAATCAAGGGCTCGTCCGGGTATTGAACCCGGGACCTCTCGCACCCGAAGCGAGAATCATACCCCTAGACCAACGAGCCGACTCTGGCGACAGCAGTGGCAGTGAAAAGGACACAGAGTGGTGGAACAGGCTATAAGTGGGCTTTACTTGATTTCTTCACTTACTTTTAGCAAGAGCACTCTTTCGCTTCTGTTCAACACGTAGTTTAAAGGAAGGGCTCGTCCAGGATTTGAACCCGGGACCTCTCGCACCCTAAGCGAGAATCATACCCCTAGACCAACGAGCCAGATGGAAGCTAGGGTATAGAAACTGCATCCCCGGCTTGCACACTAAACACACACATGTGCCTTTATTTTTTTTATTTTTATTTTTTTAACAGTAGCAAGTTCCTTCTATTGGCTAGATGAATGCTTTGCCTTTAAAGTGATAGATATGCTTAATATTAGTTGAAGCCATTTTTGGTAGATTAAAGATTTTATTGATACATATGTTTTGTTTAAAAAAGCTTCAAAATTGTGACCAGCAAAAACAATGTATGGGTGGTATACTGACACAAGCTCTGCAAGGGCTGCTCTAGGATCATGGGTGCCTTACATGCTAGCACAACATTTGCCAGTAGCATTTCAAAAAATGTTACTTAGGGCAAAAATAAAGTCCGTGCAGCACACACTCATCAACTATCATGAGGGGAACTAGAAAGAAGCCGTGCTACACCTCAGAGCCAAACGTTCCCCGTCCTGACATGGCAAGAGGAAAGACTTGGGCTCGTCCGGGATTTGAACCCGGGACCTCTCGCACCCAAAGCGAGAATCATACCCCTAGAACAACGAGCCAGTTAGCAGCCCTGTAGCGACCTGTACCACCCAACCGATGTATATACATGTGTGGTAGTAGGTTCAAAGAAATTGCAAGGAGCATAACTATGAGCGTAGGCCATCACTATGCCTAAATCAAGGGCTCGTCCGGGAATTGAACCCGGGACCTCTCGCACCCGAAGCGAGAATCATACCCCTAGACCAACGAGCCGACTCTGGCGACAGCAGTGGCAGTGAAAAGGACACAGAGTGGTGGAACAGGCTATAAGTGGGCTTTACTTGATTTCTTCACTTACTTTTAGCAAGAGCACTCTTTCGCTTCTGTTCAACACGTAGTTTAAAGGATGGGCTCGTCCGGGATTTGAACCCGGGACCTCTCGCACCCTAAGCGAGAATCATACCCCTAGACCAACGAGCCAGATGGAAGCTAGGGTATAGAAACTGCATCCCCGGCTTGCACACTAAACACACACATGTGCCTTTATTTTTTTATTTTTTATTTTTTTATTTTTTTTTAACAGTAGCAAGTTCCTTCTATTGGCTAGATGAATGCTTTGCCTTTAAAGTGATAGATATGCTTAATATTAGTTGAAGCCATTTTTGGTAGATTAAAGATTTTATTGATACATATGTTTTGTTTAAAAAAGCTTCAAAATTGTGACCAGCAAAAACAATGTATGGGTGGTATACTGACACAAGCTCTGCAAGGGCTGCTCTAGGATCATGGGTGCCTTACATGCTAGCACAACATTTGCCAGTAGCATTTCAAAAAATGTTACTTAGGGCAAAAATAAAGTCCGTGCAGCACACACTCATCAACTATCATGAGGGGAACTAGAAAGAAGCCGTGCTACACCTCAGAGCCAAACGTTCCCCGTCCTGACATGGCAAGAGGAAAGACTTGGGCTCGTCCGGGATTTGAACCCGGGACCTCTCGCACCCAAAGCGAGAATCATACCCCTAGACCAACGAGCCAGTTAGCAGCCCTGTAGCGACCTGTACCACCCAACCGATGTATATACATGTGTGGTAGTAGGTTCAAAGAAATTGCAAGGAGCATAACTATGAGCGTAGGCCATCACTATGCCTAAATCAAGGGCTCGTCCGGGTATTGAACCCGGGACCTCTCGCACCCGAAGCGAGAATCATACCCCTAGACCAACGAGCCGACTCTGGCGACAGCAGTGGCAGTGAAAAGGACACAGAGTGGTGGAACAGGCTATAAGTGGGCTTTACTTGATTTCTTCACTTACTTTTAGCAAGAGCACTCTTTCGCTTCTGTTCAACACGTAGTTTAAAGGAAGGGCTCGTCCAGGATTTGAACCCGGGACCTCTCGCACCCTAAGCGAGAATCATACCCCTAGACCAACGAGCCAGATGGAAGCTAGGGTATAGAAACTGCATCCCCGGCTTGCACACTAAACACACACATGTGCCTTTATTTTATTTTTTTTTTTTAACAGTAGCAAGTTCCTTCTATTGGCTAGATGAATGCTTTGCCTTTAAAGTGATAGATATGCTTAATATTAGTTGAAGCCATTTTTGGTAGATTAAAGATTTTATTGATACATATGTTTTGTTTAAAAAAGCTTCAAAATTGTGACCAGCAAAAACAATGTATGGGTGGTATACTGACACAAGCTCTGCAAGGGCTGCTCTAGGATCATGGGTGCCTTACATGCTAGCACAACATTTGCCAGTAGCATTTCAAAAAATGTTACTTAGGGCAAAAATAAAGTCCGTGCAGCACACACTCATCAACTATCATGAGGGGAACTAGAAAGAAGCCGTGCTACACCTCCGAGCCAAACGTTCCCCGTCCTGACATGGCAAGAGGAAAGACTTGGGCTCGTCCGGGATTTGAACCCGGGACCTCTCGCACCCAAAGCGAGAATCATACCCCTAGACCAACGAGCCAGTTAGCAGCCCTGTAGCGACCTGTACCACCCAACCGATGTATATACATGTGTGGTAGTAGGTTCAAAGAAATTGCAAGGAGCATAACTATGAGCGTAGGCCATCACTATGCCTAAATCAAGGGCTCGTCCGGGAATTGAACCCGGGACCTCTCGCACCCTAAGCGAGAATCATACCCCTAGACCAACGAGCCAGATGGAAGCTAGGGTATAGAAACTGCATCCCCGGCTTGCACACTAAACACACACATGTGCCTTTATTTTTTTTTTTTTTTTTTTTTTTTAACAGTAGCAAGTTCCTTCTATTGGCTAGATGAATGCTTTGCCTTTAAAGTGATAGATATGCTTGATATTAGTTGAAGCCATTTTTGGTAGATTAAAGATTTTATTGATACATATGTTTTGTTTAAAAAAGCTTCAAAATTGTGACCAGCAAAAACAATGTATGGGTGGTATACTGACACAAGCTCTGCAAGGGCTGCTCTAGGATCATGGGTGCCTTACATGCTAGCACAACATTTGCCAGTAGCATTTCAAAAAATGTTACTTAGGGCAAAAATAAAGTCCGTGCAGCACACACTCATCAACTATCATGAGGGGAACTAGAAAGAAGCCGTGCTACACCTCAGAGCCAAACGTTCCCCGTCCTGACATGGCAAGAGGAAAGACTTGGGCTCGTCCGGGATTTGAACCCGGGACCTCTCGCACCCAAAGCGAGAATCATACCCCTAGAACAACGAGCCAGTTAGCAGCCCTGTAGCGACCTGTACCACCCAACCGATGTATATACATGTGTGGTAGTAGGTTCAAAGAAATTGCAAGGAGCATAACTATGAGCGTAGGCCATCACTATGCCTAAATCAAGGGCTCGTCCGGGAATTGAACCCGG
>NC_090649.1:103558298-103570798 GCF_040937935.1 Hyperolius riggenbachi
CTAGGGTATAGAAACTGCATCCCCGGCTTGCACACTAAACACACACATGTGCCTTTATTTTTTTTTTATTTTATTTTTTTTTTAACAGTAGCAAGTTCCTTCTATTGGCTAGATGAATGCTTTGCCTTTAAAGTGATAGATATGCTTGATATTAGTTGAAGCCATTTTTGGTAGATTAAAGATTTTATTGATACATATGTTTTGTTTAAAAAAGCTTCAAAATTGTGACCAGCAAAAACAATGTATGGGTGGTATACTGACACAAGCTCTGCAAGGGCTGCTCTAGGATCATGGGTGCCTTACATGCTAGCACAACATTTGCCAGTAGCATTTCAAAAAATGTTACTTAGGGCAAAAATAAAGTCCGTGCAGCACACACTCATCAACTATCATGAGGGGAACTAGAAAGAAGCCGTGCTACACCTCAGAGCCAAACGTTCCCCGTCCTGACATGGCAAGAGGAAAGACTTGGGCTCGTCCGGGATTTGAACCCGGGACCTCTTGCACCCAAAGCGAGAATCATACCCCTAGACCAACGAGCCAGTTAGCAGCCCTGTAGCGACCTGTACCACCCAACCGATGTATATACATGTGTGGTAGTAGGTTCAAAGAAATTGCAAGGAGCATAACTATGAGCGTAGGCCATCACTATGCCTAAATCAAGGGCTCGTCCGGGTATTGAACCCGGGACCTCTCGCACCCGAAGCGAGAATCATACCCCTAGACCAACGAGCCGACTCTGGCGACAGCAGTGGCAGTGAAAAGGACACAGAGTGGTGGAACAGGCTATAAGTGGGCTTTACTTGATTTCTTCACTTACTTTTAGCAAGAGCACTCTTTCGCTTCTGTTCAACACGTAGTTTAAAGGAAGGGCTCGTCCAGGATTTGAACCCGGGACCTCTCGCACCCTAAGCGAGAATCATACCCCTAGACCAACGAGCCAGATGGAAGCTAGGGTATAGAAACTGCATCCCCGGCTTGCACACAAAACACACACATGTGCCTTTATTTTTTTTTATTTTTTTTTTTTAACAGTAGCAAGTTCCTTCTATTGGCTAGATGAATGCTTTGCCTTTAAAGTGATAGATATGCTTAATATTAGTTGAAGCCATTTTTGGTAGATTAAAGATTTTATTGATACATATGTTTTGTTTAAAAAAGCTTCAAAATTGTGACCAGCAAAAACAATGTATGGGTGGTATACTGACACAAGCTCTGCAAGGGCTGCTCTAGGATCATGGGTGCCTTACATGCTAGCACAACATTTGCCAGTAGCATTTCAAAAAATGTTACTTAGGGCAAAAATAAAGTCCGTGCAGCACACACTCATCAACTATCATGAGGGGAACTAGAAAGAAGCCGTGCTACACCTCAGAGCCAAACGTTCCCCGTCCTGACATGGCAAGAGGAAAGACTTGGGCTCGTCCGGGATTTGAACCCGGGACCTCTCGCACCCAAAGCGAGAATCATACCCCTAGACCAACGAGCCAGTTAGCAGCCCTGTAGCGACCTGTACCACCCAACCGATGTATATACATGTGTGGTAGTAGGTTCAAAGAAATTGCAAGGAGCATAACTATGAGCGTAGGCCATCACTATGCCTAAATCAAGGGCTCGTCCGGGTATTGAACCCGGGACCTCTCGCACCCGAAGCGAGAATCATACCCCTAGACCAACGAGCCGACTCTGGCGACAGCAGTGGCAGTGAAAAGGACACAGAGTGGTGGAACAGGCTATAAGTGGGCTTTACTTGATTTCTTCACTTACTTTTAGCAAGAGCACTCTTTCGCTTCTGTTCAACACGTAGTTTGAAGGAAGGGCTCGTCCGGGATTTGAACCCGGGACCTCTCGCACCCTAAGCGAGAATCATACCCCTAGACCAACGAGCCAGATGGAAGCTAGGGTATAGAAACTGCATCCCCGGCTTGCACACTAAACACACACATGTGCCTTTATTTTTTTTTTATTTTATTTTTTTTTTAACAGTAGCAAGTTCCTTCTATTGGCTAGATGAATGCTTTGCCTTTAAAGTGATAGATATGCTTGATATTAGTTGAAGCCATTTTTGGTAGATTAAAGATTTTATTGATACATATGTTTTGTTTAAAAAAGCTTCAAAATTGTGACCAGCAAAAACAATGTATGGGTGGTATACTGACACAAGCTCTGCAAGGGCTGCTCTAGGATCATGGGTGCCTTACATGCTAGCACAACATTTGCCAGTAGCATTTCAAAAAATGTTACTTAGGGCAAAAATAAAGTCCGTGCAGCACACACTCATCAACTATCATGAGGGGAACTAGAAAGAAGCCGTGCTACACCTCAGAGCCAAACGTTCCCCGTCCTGACATGGCAAGAGGAAAGACTTGGGCTCGTCCGGGATTTGAACCCGGGACCTCTCGCACCCAAAGCGAGAATCATACCCCTAGACCAACGAGCCAGTTAGCAGCCCTGTAGCGACCTGTACCACCCAACCGATGTATATACATGTGTGGTAGTAGGTTCAAAGAAATTGCAAGGAGCATAACTATGAGCGTAGGCCATCACTATGCCTAAATCAAGGGCTCGTCCGGGTATTGAACCCGGGACCTCTCGCACCCGAAGCGAGAATCATACCCCTAGACCAACGAGCCGACTCTGGCGACAGCAGTGGCAGTGAAAAGGACACAGAGTGGTGGAACAGGCTATAAGTGGGCTTTACTTGATTTCTTCACTTACTTTTAGCAAGAGCACTCTTTCGCTTCTGTTCAACACGTAGTTTAAAGGAAGGGCTCGTCCAGGATTTGAACCCGGGACCTCTCGCACCCTAAGCGAGAATCATACCCCTAGACCAACGAGCCAGATGGAAGCTAGGGTATAGAAACTGCATCCCCGGCTTGCACACAAAACACACACATGTGCCTTTATTTTTTTTTATTTTTTTTTTTTTAACAGTAGCAAGTTCCTTCTATTGGCTAGATGAATGCTTTGCCTTTAAAGTGATAGATATGCTTAATATTAGTTGAAGCCATTTTTGGTAGATTAAAGATTTTATTGATACATATGTTTTGTTTAAAAAAGCTTCAAAATTGTGACCAGCAAAAACAATGTATGGGTGGTATACTGACACAAGCTCTGCAAGGGCTGCTCTAGGATCATGGGTGCCTTACATGCTAGCACAACATTTGCCAGTAGCATTTCAAAAAATGTTACTTAGGGCAAAAATAAAGTCCGTGCAGCACACACTCATCAACTATCATGAGGGGAACTAGAAAGAAGCCGTGCTACACCTCAGAGCCAAACGTTCCCCGTCCTGACATGGCAAGAGGAAAGACTTGGGCTCGTCCGGGATTTGAACCCGGGACCTCTCGCACCCAAAGCGGGAATCATACCCCTAGACCAACGAGCCAGTTAGCAGCCCTGTACCGACCTGTACCACCCAACCGATGTATATACATGTGTGGTAGTAGGTTCAAAGAAATTGCAAGGAGCATAACTATGAGCGTAGGCCATCACTATGCCTAAATCAAGGGCTCGTCCGGGTATTGAACCCGGGACCTCTCGCACCCGAAGCGAGAATCATACCCCTAGACCAACGAGCCGACTCTGGCGACAGCAGTGGCAGTGAAAAGGACACAGAGTGGTGGAACAGGCTATAAGTGGGCTTTACTTGATTTCTTCACTTACTTTTAGCAAGAGCACTCTTTCGCTTCTGTTCAACACGTAGTTTAAAGGAAGGGCTCGTCAGGGATTTGAACCCGGGACCTCTCGCACCCTAAGCGAGAATCATACCCCTAGACCAACGAGCCAGATGGAAGCTAGGGTATAGAAACTGCATCCCCGGCTTGCACACTAAACACACACATGTGCCTTTATTTTTTTTTTATTCTTTTTTTAACAGTAGCAAGTTCCTTCTATTGGCTAGATGAATGCTTTGCCTTTAAAGTGATAGATATGCTTAATATTAGTTGAAGCCATTTTTGGTAGATTAAAGATTTTATTGATACATATGTTTTGTTTAAAAAAGCTTCAAAATTGTGACCAGCAAAAACAATGTATGGGTGGTATACTGACACAAGCTCTGCAAGGGCTGCTCTAGGATCATGGGTGCCTTACATGCTAGCACAACATTTGCCAGTAGCATTTCAAAAAATGTTACTTAGGGCAAAAATAAAGTCCGTGCAGCACACACTCATCAACTATCATGAGGGGAACTAGAAAGAAGCCGTGCTACACCTCAGAGCCAAACGTTCCCCGTCCTGACATGGCAAGAGGAAAGACTTGGGCTCGTCCGGGATTTGAACCCGGGACCTCTCGCACCCAAAGCGAGAATCATACCCCTAGAACAACGAGCCAGTTAGCAGCCCTGTAGCGACCTGTACCACCCAACCGATGTATATACATGTGTGGTAGTAGGTTCAAAGAAATTGCAAGGAGCATAACTATGAGCGTAGGCCATCACTATGCCTAAATCAAGGGCTCGTCCGGGAATTGAACCCGGGACCTCTCGCACCCGAAGCGAGAATCATACCCCTAGACCAACGAGCCGACTCTGGCGACAGCAGTGGCAGTGAAAAGGACACAGAGTGGTGGAACAGGCTATAAATGGGCTTTACTTGATTTCTTCACTTACTTTTAGCAAGAGCACTCTTTCGCTTCTGTTCAACACATAGTTTAAAGGAAGGGCTCGTCCGGGATTTGAACCCGGGACCTCTCGCACCCTAAGCGAGAATCATACCCCTAGACCAACGAGCCAGATGGAAGCTAGGGTATAGAAACTGCATCCCCGGCTTGCACACAAAACACACACATGTGCCTTTATTTTTTTTTATTTTTTTTTTTTTAACAGTAGCAAGTTCCTTCTATTGGCTAGATGAATGCTTTGCCTTTAAAGTGATAGATATGCTTAATATTAGTTGAAGCCATTTTTGGTAGATTAAAGATTTTATTGATACATATGTTTTGTTTAAAAAAGCTTCAAAATTGTGACCAGCAAAAACAATGTATGGGTGGTATACTGACACAAGCTCTGCAAGGGCTGCTCTAGGATCATGGGTGCCTTACATGCTAGCACAACATTTGCCAGTAGCATTTCAAAAAATGTTACTTAGGGCAAAAATAAAGTCCGTGCAGCACACACTCATCAACTATCATGAGGGGAAATAGAAAGAAGCCGTGCTACACCTCAGAGCCAAACGTTCCCCGTCCTGACATGGCAAGAGGAAAGACTTGGGCTCGTCCGGGATTTGAACCCGGGACCTCTCGCACCCAAAGCGAGAATCATACCCCTAGACCAACGAGCCAGTTAGCAGCCCTGTACCGACCTGTACCACCCAACCGATGTATATACATGTGTGGTAGTAGGTTCAAAGAAATTGCAAGGAGCATAACTATGAGCGTAGGCCATCACTATGCCTAAATCAAGGGCTCGTCCGGGTATTGAACCCGGGACCTCTCGCACCCGAAGCGAGAGTCATACCCCTAGACCAACGAGCCGACTCTGGCGACAGCAGTGGCAGTGAAAAGGACACAGAGTGGTGGAACAGGCTATAAGTGGGCTTTACTTGATTTCTTCACTTACTTTTAGCAAGAGCACTCTTTCGCTTCTGTTCAACACGTAGTTTAAAGGAAGGGCTCGTCCGGGATTTGAACCCGGGACCTCTCGCACCCTAAGCGAGAATCATACCCCTAGACCAACGAGCCAGATGGAAGCTAGGGTATAGAAACTGCATCCCCGGCTTGCACACTAAACACACACATGTGCCTTTATTTTATTTTTTTATTTTTTTTTTAACAGTAGCAAGTTCCTTCTATTGGCTAGATGAATGCTTTGCCTTTAAAGTGATAGATATGCTTGATATTAGTTGAAGCCATTTTTGGTAGATTAAAGATTTTATTGATACATATGTTTTGTTTAAAAAAGCTTCAAAATTGTGACCAGCAAAAACAATGTATGGGTGGTATACTGACACAAGCTCTGCAAGGGCTGCTCTAGGATCATGGGTGCCTTACATGCTAGCACAACATTTGCCAGTAGCATTTCAAAAAATGTTACTTAGGGCAAAAATAAAGTCCGTGCAGCACACACTCATCAACTATCATGAGGGGAACTAGAAAGAAGCCGTGCTACACCTCAGAGCCAAACGTTCCCCGTCCTGACATGGCAAGAGGAAAGACTTGGGCTCGTCCGGGATTTGAACCCGGGACCTCTCGCACCCAAAGCGAGAATCATACCCCTAGAACAACGAGCCAGTTAGCAGCCCTGTAGCGACCTGTACCACCCAACCGATGTATATACATGTGTGGTAGTAGGTTCAAAGAAATTGCAAGGAGCATAACTATGAGCGTAGGCCATCACTATGCCTAAATCAAGGGCTCGTCCGGGAATTGAACCCGGGAGCTCTCGCACCCGAAGCGAGAATCATACCCCTAGACCAACGAGCCGACTCTGGCGACAGCAGTGGCAGTGAAAAGGACACAGAGTGGTGGAACAGGCTATAAGTGGGCTTTACTTGATTTCTTCACTTACTTTTAGCAAGAGCACTCTTTCGCTTCTGTTCAACACGTAGTTTAAAGGAAGGGCTCGTCCAGGATTTGAACCCGGGACCTCTCGCACCCTAAGCGAGAATCATACCCCTAGACCAACGAGCCAGATGGAAGCTAGGGTATAGAAACTGCATCCCCGGCTTGCACACTAAACACACACATGTGCCTTTATTTTTTTTTTTTTTTTTTTTTTAACAGTAGCAAGTTCCTTCTATTGGCTAGATGAATGCTTTGCCTTTAAAGTGATAGATATGCTTAATATTAGTTGAAGCCATTTTTGGTAGATTAAAGATTTTATTGATACATATGTTTTGTTTAAAAAAGCTTCAAAATTGTGACCAGCAAAAACAATGTATGGGTGGTATACTGACACAAGCTCTGCAAGGGCTGCTCTAGGATCATGGGTGCCTTACATGCTAGCACAACATTTGCCAGTAGCATTTCAAAAAATGTTACTTAGGGCAAAAATAAAGTCCGTGCAGCACACACTCATCAACTATCATGAGGGGAACTAGAAAGAAGCCGTGCTACACCTCAGAGCCAAACGTTCCCCGTCCTGACATGGCAAGAGGAAAGACTTGGGCTCGTCCGGGATTTGAACCCGGGACCTCTCGCACCCAAAGCGAGAATCATACCCCTAGACCAACGAGCCAGTTAGCAGCCCTGTAGCGACCTGTACCACCCAACCGATGTATATACATGTGTGGTAGTAGGTTCAAAGAAATTGCAAGGAGCATAACTATGAGCGTAGGCCATCACTATGCCTAAATCAAGGGCTCGTCCGGGTATTGAACCCGGGACCTCTCGCACCCGAAGCGAGAATCATACCCCTAGACCAACGAGCCGACTCTGGCGACAGCAGTGGCAGTGAAAAGGACACAGAGTGGTGGAACAGGCTATAAGTGGGCTTTACTTGATTTCTTCACTTACTTTTAGCAAGAGCACTCTTTCGCTTCTGTTCAACACGTAGTTTGAAGGAAGGGCTCGTCCGGGATTTGAACCCGGGACCTCTCGCACCCTAAGCGAGAATCATACCCCTAGACCAACGAGCCAGATGGAAGCTAGGGTATAGAAACTGCATCCCCGGCTTGCACACTAAACACACACATGTGCCTTTATTTTTTTTTTATTTTATTTTTTTTTTAACAGTAGCAAGTTCCTTCTATTGGCTAGATGAATGCTTTGCCTTTAAAGTGATAGATATGCTTGATATTAGTTGAAGCCATTTTTGGTAGATTAAAGATTTTATTGATACATATGTTTTGTTTAAAAAAGCTTCAAAATTGTGACCAGCAAAAACAATGTATGGGTGGTATACTGACACAAGCTCTGCAAGGGCTGCTCTAGGATCATGGGTGCCTTACATGCTAGCACAACATTTGCCAGTAGCATTTCAAAAAATGTTACTTAGGGCAAAAATAAAGTCCGTGCAGCACACACTCATCAACTATCATGAGGGGAAATAGAAAGAAGCCGTGCTACACCTCAGAGCCAAACGTTCCCCGTCCTGACATGGCAAGAGGAAAGACTTGGGCTCGTCCGGGATTTGAACCCGGGACCTCTCGCACCCAAAGCGAGAATCATACCCCTAGACCAACGAGCCAGTTAGCAGCCCTGTACCGACCTGTACCACCCAACCGATGTATATACATGTGTGGTAGTAGGTTCAAAGAAATTGCAAGGAGCATAACTATGAGCGTAGGCCATCACTATGCCTAAATCAAGGGCTCGTCCGGGTATTGAACCCGGGACCTCTCGCACCCGAAGCGAGAGTCATACCCCTAGACCAACGAGCCGACTCTGGCGACAGCAGTGGCAGTGAAAAGGACACAGAGTGGTGGAACAGGCTATAAGTGGGCTTTACTTGATTTCTTCACTTACTTTTAGCAAGAGCACTCTTTCGCTTCTGTTCAACACGTAGTTTAAAGGAAGGGCTCGTCCGGGATTTGAACCCGGGACCTCTCGCACCCTAAGCGAGAATCATACCCCTAGACCAACGAGCCAGATGGAAGCTAGGGTATAGAAACTGCATCCCCGGCTTGCACACTAAACACACACATGTGCCTTTATTTTATTTTTTTATTTTTTTTTTAACAGTAGCAAGTTCCTTCTATTGGCTAGATGAATGCTTTGCCTTTAAAGTGATAGATATGCTTGATATTAGTTGAAGCCATTTTTGGTAGATTAAAGATTTTATTGATACATATGTTTTGTTTAAAAAAGCTTCAAAATTGTGACCAGCAAAAACAATGTATGGGTGGTATACTGACACAAGCTCTGCAAGGGCTGCTCTAGGATCATGGGTGCCTTACATGCTAGCACAACATTTGCCAGTAGCATTTCAAAAAATGTTACTTAGGGCAAAAATAAAGTCCGTGCAGCACACACTCATCAACTATCATGAGGGGAACTAGAAAGAAGCCGTGCTACACCTCAGAGCCAAACGTTCCCCGTCCTGACATGGCAAGAGGAAAGACTTGGGCTCGTCCGGGATTTGAACCCGGGACCTCTCGCACCCAAAGCGAGAATCATACCCCTAGAACAACGAGCCAGTTAGCAGCCCTGTAGCGACCTGTACCACCCAACCGATGTATATACATGTGTGGTAGTAGGTTCAAAGAAATTGCAAGGAGCATAACTATGAGCGTAGGCCATCACTATGCCTAAATCAAGGGCTCGTCCGGGAATTGAACCCGGGAGCTCTCGCACCCGAAGCGAGAATCATACCCCTAGACCAACGAGCCGACTCTGGCGACAGCAGTGGCAGTGAAAAGGACACAGAGTGGTGGAACAGGCTATAAGTGGGCTTTACTTGATTTCTTCACTTACTTTTAGCAAGAGCACTCTTTCGCTTCTGTTCAACACGTAGTTTAAAGGAAGGGCTCGTCCAGGATTTGAACCCGGGACCTCTCGCACCCTAAGCGAGAATCATACCCCTAGACCAACGAGCCAGATGGAAGCTAGGGTATAGAAACTGCATCCCCGGCTTGCACACTAAACACACACATGTGCCTTTATTTTTTTTTTTTTTTTTTTTTTAACAGTAGCAAGTTCCTTCTATTGGCTAGATGAATGCTTTGCCTTTAAAGTGATAGATATGCTTAATATTAGTTGAAGCCATTTTTGGTAGATTAAAGATTTTATTGATACATATGTTTTGTTTAAAAAAGCTTCAAAATTGTGACCAGCAAAAACAATGTATGGGTGGTATACTGACACAAGCTCTGCAAGGGCTGCTCTAGGATCATGGGTGCCTTACATGCTAGCACAACATTTGCCAGTAGCATTTCAAAAAATGTTACTTAGGGCAAAAATAAAGTCCGTGCAGCACACACTCATCAACTATCATGAGGGGAACTAGAAAGAAGCCGTGCTACACCTCAGAGCCAAACGTTCCCCGTCCTGACATGGCAAGAGGAAAGACTTGGGCTCGTCCGGGATTTGAACCCGGGACCTCTCGCACCCAAAGCGAGAATCATACCCCTAGACCAACGAGCCAGTTAGCAGCCCTGTAGCGACCTGTACCACCCAACCGATGTATATACATGTGTGGTAGTAGGTTCAAAGAAATTGCAAGGAGCATAACTATGAGCGTAGGCCATCACTATGCCTAAATCAAGGGCTCGTCCGGGTATTGAACCCGGGACCTCTCGCACCCGAAGCGAGAATCATACCCCTAGACCAACGAGCCGACTCTGGCGACAGCAGTGGCAGTGAAAAGGACACAGAGTGGTGGAACAGGCTATAAGTGGGCTTTACTTGATTTCTTCACTTACTTTTAGCAAGAGCACTCTTTCGCTTCTGTTCAACACGTAGTTTGAAGGAAGGGCTCGTCCGGGATTTGAACCCGGGACCTCTCGCACCCTAAGCGAGAATCATACCCCTAGACCAACGAGCCAGATGGAAGCTAGGGTATAGAAACTGCATCCCCGGCTTGCACACTAAACACACACATGTGCCTTTATTTTTTTTTTATTTTATTTTTTTTTTAACAGTAGCAAGTTCCTTCTATTGGCTAGATGAATGCTTTGCCTTTAAAGTGATAGATATGCTTGATATTAGTTGAAGCCATTTTTGGTAGATTAAAGATTTTATTGATACATATGTTTTGTTTAAAAAAGCTTCAAAATTGTGACCAGCAAAAACAATGTATGGGTGGTATACTGACACAAGCTCTGCAAGGGCTGCTCTAGGATCATGGGTGCCTTACATGCTAGCACAACATTTGCCAGTAGCATTTCAAAAAATGTTACTTAGGGCAAAAATAAAGTCCGTGCAGCACACACTCATCAACTATCATGAGGGGAACTAGAAAGAAGCCGTGCTACACCTCAGAGCCAAACGTTCCCCGTCCTGACATGGCAAGAGGAAAGACTTGGGCTCGTCCGGGATTTGAACCCGGGACCTCTCGCACCCAAAGCGAGAATCATACCCCTAGACCAACGAGCCAGTTAGCAGCCCTGTAGCGACCTGTACCACCCAACCGATGTATATACATGTGTGGTAGTAGGTTCAAAGAAATTGCAAGGAGCATAACTATGAGCGTAGGCCATCACTATGCCTAAATCAAGGGCTCGTCCGGGTATTGAACCCGGGACCTCTCGCACCCGAAGCGAGAATCATACCCCTAGACCAACGAGCCGACTCTGGCGACAGCAGTGGCAGTGAAAAGGACACAGAGTGGTGGAACAGGCTATAAGTGGGCTTTACTTGATTTCTTCACTTACTTTTAGCAAGAGCACTCTTTCGCTTCTGTTCAACACGTAGTTTAAAGGAAGGGCTCGTCCAGGATTTGAACCCGGGACCTCTCGCACCCTAAGCGAGAATCATACCCCTAGACCAACGAGCCAGATGGAAGCTAGTGTATAGAAACTGCATCCCCGGCTTGCACACAAAACACACACATGTGCCTTTATTTTTTTTTATTTTTTTTTTTTTAACAGTAGCAAGTTCCTTCTATTGGCTAGATGAATGCTTTGCCTTTAAAGTGATAGATATGCTTAATATTAGTTGAAGCCATTTTTGGTAGATTAAAGATTTTATTGATACATATGTTTTGTTTAAAAAAGCTTCAAAATTGTGACCAGCAAAAACAATGTATGGGTGGTATACTGACACAAGCTCTGCAAGGGCTGCTCTAGGATCATGGGTGCCTTACATGCTAGCACAACATTTGCCAGTAGCATTTCAAAAAATGTTACTTAGGGCAAAAATAAAGTCCGTGCAGCACACACTCATCAACTATCATGAGGGGAACTAGAAAGAAGCCGTGCTACACCTCAGAGCCAAACGTTCCCCGTCCTGACATGGCAAGAGGAAAGACTTGGGCTCGTCCGGGATTTGAACCCGGGACCTCTCGCACCCAAAGCGAGAATCATACCCCTAGACCAACGAGCCAGTTAGCAGCCCTGTAGCGACCTGTACCACCCAACCGATGTATATACATGTGTGGTAGTAGGTTCAAAGAAATTGCAAGGAGCATAACTATGAGCGTAGGCCATCACTATGCCTAAATCAAGGGCTCGTCCGGGTATTGAACCCGGGACCTCTCGCACCCGAAGCGAGAATCATACCCCTAGACCAACGAGCCGACTCTGGCGACAGCAGTGGCAGTGAAAAGGACACAGAGTGGTGGAACAGGCTATAAGTGGGCTTTACTTGATTTCTTCACTTACTTTTAGCAAGAGCACTCTTTCGCTTCTGTTCAACACGTAGTTTGAAGGAAGGGCTCGTCCGGGATTTGAACCCGGGACCTCTCGCACCCTAAGCGAGAATCATACCCCTAGACCAACGAGCCAGATGGAAGCTAGGGTATAGAAACTGCATCCCCGGCTTGCACACTAAACACACACATGTGCCTTTATTTTTTTTTTATTTTATTTTTTTTTTAACAGTAGCAAGTTCCTTCTATTGGCTAGATGAATGCTTTGCCTTTAAAGTGATAGATATGCTTGATATTAGTTGAAGCCATTTTT
>NC_090649.1:103575798-103583298 GCF_040937935.1 Hyperolius riggenbachi
AATTGCATTTCCGCATCGGAATGCGGAAATCGGTAATGCAAGAGCCGTAGGCGGATTTCCGCCGGAAATCGCGGAAATTTCCGCCGGAAATCGCGGAAATTCCACCCGACTTTAACATCGATTTTCTCAAAAACTATAAGGTCTTTTTGAAAACTTTTTTTTGCATCTTGTTCACAAGATTCAGTTTAATAAACGCTAAAAATTTGGTGTTTCTAGGACTTAAGGGAGCTTTTCTATTAACCGCTAAAGTCGGCGGATTTTTACTGTAATGTAAAATGCAGAAAATCTGCATCTGTCTATTTTCTGCATTTTACATTACAGTAAAAATCCACCGACTTTAGAAGTTAATAGCAAAGCCCCCGTGAGTCCTAGAAACACCAAATTTGCAGGGTTTATTAAACAGAACCTTCTGAGCAAGATGCAAAAAAAAGTTTTCAAAAAGACCTTATAGTTTTTGTGAAAATCGATGTTAAAGTCGGGCGGAATTTCCGCGATTTCCGGCGGAAATTCCGCCTTGCAATGCGGAAATTGGTAGCGGAATGCGGAATCGGTAATCTGTACATGACGGAATGCGGAATTACCGCGGAATCGGAATTTGGCATTCCGACCATCCCTATGTACCACCCAACCGATGTATATACATGTGTGGTAGTAGGTTCAAAGAAATTGCAAGGAGCATAACTATGAGCGTAGGCCATCACTATGCCTAAATCAAGGGCTCGTCCGGGTATTGAACCCGGGACCTCTCGCACCCGAAGCGAGAATCATACCCCTAGACCAACGAGCCGACTCTGGCGACAGCAGTGGCAGTGAAAAGGACACAGAGTGGTGGAACAGGCTATAAGTGGGCTTTACTTGATTTCTTCACTTACTTTTAGCAAGAGCACTCTTTCGCTTCTGTTCAACACGTAGTTTAAAGGAAGGGCTCGTCCAGGATTTGAACCCGGGACCTCTCGCACCCTAAGCGAGAATCATACCCCTAGACCAACGAGCCAGATGGAAGCTAGGGTATAGAAACTGCATCCCCGGCTTGCACACTAAACACACACATGTGCCTTTATTTTTTTTTTTTTTTTTTTTTTTTTTTTAACAGTAGCAAGTTCCTTCTATTGGCTAGATGAATGCTTTGCCTTTAAAGTGATAGATATGCTTAATATTAGTTGAAGCCATTTTTGGTAGATTAAAGATTTTATTGATACATATGTTTTGTTTAAAAAAGCTTCAAAATTGTGACCAGCAAAAACAATGTATGGGTGGTATACTGACACAAGCTCTGCAAGGGCTGCTCTAGGATCATGGGTGCCTTACATGCTAGCACAACATTTGCCAGTAGCATTTCAAAAAATGTTACTTAGGGCAAAAATAAAGTCCGTGCAGCACACACTCATCAACTATCATGAGGGGAACTAGAAAGAAGCCGTGCTACACCTCAGAGCCAAACGTTCCCCGTCCTGACATGGCAAGAGGAAAGACTTGGGCTCGTCCGGGATTTGAACCCGGGACCTCTCGCACCCAAAGCGAGAATCATACCCCTAGACCAACGAGCCAGTTAGCAGCCCTGTAGCGACCTGTACCACCCAACCGATGTATATACATGTGTGGTAGTAGGTTCAAAGAAATTGCAAGGAGCATAACTATGAGCGTAGGCCATCACTATGCCTAAATCAAGGGCTCGTCCGGGTATTGAACCCGGGACCTCTCGCACCCGAAGCGAGAATCATACCCCTAGACCAACGAGCCGACTCTGGCGACAGCAGTGGCAGTGAAAAGGACACAGAGTGGTGGAACAGGCTATAAGTGGGCTTTACTTGATTTCTTCACTTACTTTTAGCAAGAGCACTCTTTCGCTTCTGTTCAACACGTAGTTTAAAGGAAGAGCTCGTCCAGGATTTGAACCCGGGACCTCTCGCACCCTAAGCGAGAATCATACCCCTAGACCAACGAGCCAGATGGAAGCTAGGGTATAGAAACTGCATCCCCGGCTTGCACACTAAACACACACATGTGCCTTTATTTTTTTTTTTTTTTTTATTTTTATTTTTTTTAACAGTAGCAAGTTCCTTCTATTGGCTAGATGAATGCTTTGCCTTTAAAGTGATAGATATGCTTAATATTAGTTGAAGCCATTTTTGGTAGATTAAAGATTTTATTGATACATATGTTTTGTTTAAAAAAGCTTCAAAATTGTGACCAGCAAAAACAATGTATGGGTGGTATACTGACACAAGCTCTGCAAGGGCTGCTCTAGGATCATGGGTGCCTTACATGCTAGCACAACATTTGCCAGTAGCATTTCAAAAAATGTTACTTAGGGCAAAAATAAAGTCCGTGCAGCACACACTCATCAACTATCATGAGGGGAACTAGAAAGAAGCCGTGCTACACCTCAGAGCCAAACGTTCCCCGTCCTGACATGGCAAGAGGAAAGACTTGGGCTCGTCCGGGATTTGAACCCGGGACCTCTCGCACCCAAAGCGAGAATCATACCCCTAGACCAACGAGCCAGTTAGCAGCCCTGTAGCGACCTGTACCACCCAACCGATGTATATACATGTGTGGTAGTAGGTTCAAAGAAATTGCAAGGAGCATAACTATGAGCGTAGGCCATCACTATGCCTAAATCAAGGGCTCGTCCGGGAATTGAACCCGGGACCTCTCGCACCCGAAGCGAGAATCATACCCCTAGACCAACGAGCCGACTCTGGCGACAGCAGTGGCAGTGAAAAGGACACAGAGTGGTGGAACAGGCTATAAGTGGGCTTTACTTGATTTCTTCACTTACTTTTAGCAAGAGCACTCTTTCGCTTCTGTTCAACACGTAGTTTGAAGGAAGGGCTCGTCCGGGATTTGAACCCGGGACCTCTCGCACCCTAAGCGAGAATCATACCCCTAGACCAACGAGCCAGATGGAAGCTAGGGTATAGAAACTGCATCCCCGGCTTGCACACTAAACACACACATGTGCCTTTATTTTTTTTTTTTTTTTTTTTAACAGTAGCAAGTTCCTTCTATTGGCTAGATGAATGCTTTGCCTTTAAAGTGATAGATATGCTTAATATTAGTTGAAGCCATTTTTGGTAGATTAAAGATTTTATTGATACATATGTTTTGTTTAAAAAAGCTTCAAAATTGTGACCAGCAAAAACAATGTATGGGTGGTATACTGACACAAGCTCTGCAAGGGCTGCTCTAGGATCATGGGTGCCTTACATGCTAGCACAACATTTGCCAGTAGCATTTCAAAAAATGTTACTTAGGGCAAAAATAAAGTCCGTGCAGCACACACTCATCAACTATCATGAGGGGAACTAGAAAGAAGCCGTGCTACACCTCAGAGCCAAACGTTCCCCGTCCTGACATGGCAAGAGGAAAGACTTGGGCTCGTCCGGGATTTGAACCCGGGACCTCTCGCACCCAAAGCGAGAATCATACCCCTAGACCAACGAGCCAGTTAGCAGCCCTGTAGCGACCTGTACCACCCAACCGATGTATATACATGTGTGGTAGTAGGTTCAAAGAAATTGCAAGGAGCATAACTATGAGCGTAGGCCATCACTATGCCTAAATCAAGGGCTCGTCCGGGAATTGAACCCGGGACCTCTCGCACCCGAAGCGAGAATCATACCCCTAGACCAACGAGCCGACTCTGGCGACAGCAGTGGCAGTGAAAAGGACACAGAGTGGTGGAACAGGCTATAAGTGGGCTTTACTTGATTTCTTCACTTACTTTTAGCAAGAGCACTCTTTCGCTTCTGTTCAACACGTAGTTTAAAGGAAGAGCTCGTCCAGGATTTGAACCCGGGACCTCTCGCACCCTAAGCGAGAATCATACCCCTAGACCAACGAGCCAGATGGAAGCTAGGGTATAGAAACTGCATCCCCGGCTTCCACACTAAACACACACATGTGCCTTTATTTTTATTTTTTATTTTTTTTAACAGTAGCAAGTTCCTTCTATTGGCTAGATGAATGCTTTGCCTTTAAAGTGATAGATATGCTTGATATTAGTTGAAGCCATTTTTGGTAGATTAAAGATTTTATTGATACATATGTTTTGTTTAAAAAAGCTTCAAAATTGTGACCAGCAAAAACAATGTATGGGTGGTATACTGACACAAGCTCTGCAAGGGCTGCTCTAGGATCATGGGTGCCTTACATGCTAGCACAACATTTGCCAGTAGCATTTCAAAAAATGTTACTTAGGGCAAAAATAAAGTCCGTGCAGCACACACTCATCAACTATCATGAGGGGAACTAGAAAGAAGCCGTGCTACACCTCAGAGCCAAACGTTCCCCGTCCTGACATGGCAAGAGGAAAGACTTGGGCTCGTCCGGGATTTGAACCCGGGACCTCTCGCACCCAAAGCGAGAATCATACCCCTAGACCAACGAGCCAGTTAGCAGCCCTGTAGCGACCTGTACCACCCAACCGATGTATATACATGTGTGGTAGTAGGTTCAAAGAAATTGCAAGGAGCATAACTATGAGCGTAGGCCATCACTATGCCTAAATCAAGGGCTCGTCCGGGTATTGAACCCGGGACCTCTCGCACCCGAAGCGAGAATCATACCCCTAGACCAACGAGCCGACTCTGGCGACAGCAGTGGCAGTGAAAAGGACACAGAGTGGTGGAACAGGCTATAAGTGGGCTTTACTTGATTTCTTCACTTACTTTTAGCAAGAGCACTCTTTCGCTTCTGTTCAACACGTAGTTTAAAGGAAGAGCTCGTCCAGGATTTGAACCCGGGACCTCTCGCACCCTAAGCGAGAATCATACCCCTAGACCAACGAGCCAGATGGAAGCTAGGGTATAGAAACTGCATCCCCGGCTTGCACACTAAACACACACATGTGCCTTTATTTTTTTATTTTTTTTTATTTTTTTTTTTTTTAACAGTAGCAAGTTCCTTCTATTGGCTAGATGAATGCTTTGCCTTTAAAGTGATAGATATGCTTAATATTAGTTGAAGCCATTTTTGGTAGATTAAAGATTTTATTGATACATATGTTTTGTTTAAAAAAGCTTCAAAATTGTGACCAGCAAAAACAATGTATGGGTGGTATACTGACACAAGCTCTGCAAGGGCTGCTCTAGGATCATGGGTGCCTTACATGCTAGCACAACATTTGCCAGTAGCATTTCAAAAAATGTTACTTAGGGCAAAAATAAAGTCCGTGCAGCACACACTCATCAACTATCATGAGGGGAACTAGAAAGAAGCCGTGCTACACCTCAGAGCCAAACGTTCCCCGTCCTGACATGGCAAGAGGAAAGACTTGGGCTCGTCCGGGATTTGAACCCGAGACCTCTCGCACCCAAAGCGAGAATCATACCCCTAGACCAACGAGCCAGTTAGCAGCCCTGTAGCGACCTGTACCACCCAACCGATGTATATACATGTGTGGTAGTAGGTTCAAAGAAATTGCAAGGAGCATAACTATGAGCGTAGGCCATCACTATGCCTAAATCAAGGGCTCGTCCGGGAATTGAACCCGGGACCTCTCGCACCCGAAGCGAGAATCATACCCCTAGACCAACGAGCCGACTCTGGCGACAGCAGTGGCAGTGAAAAGGACACAGAGTGGTGGAACAGGCTATAAGTGGGCTTTACTTGATTTCTTCACTTACTTTTAGCAAGAGCACTCTTTCGCTTCTGTTCAACACGTAGTTTAAAGGAAGGGCTCGTCCGGGATTTGAACCCGGGACCTCTCGCACCCTAAGCGAGAATCATACCCCTAGACCAACGAGCCAGATGGAAGCTAGGGTATAGAAACTGCATCCCCGGCTTGCACACTAAACACACACATGTGCCTTTATTTTTTTTTTATTTTTTTTTTTTTTAACAGTAGCAAGTTCCTTCTATTGGCTAGATGAATGCTTTGCCTTTAAAGTGATAGATATGCTTGATATTAGTTGAAGCCATTTTTGGTAGATTAAAGATTTTATTGATACATATGTTTTGTTTAAAAAAGCTTCAAAATTGTGACCAGCAAAAACAATGTATGGGTGGTATACTGACACAAGCTCTGCAAGGGCTGCTCTAGGATCATGGGTGCCTTACATGCTAGCACAACATTTGCCAGTAGCATTTCAAAAAATGTTACTTAGGGCAAAAATAAAGTCCGTGCAGCACACACTCATCAACTATCATGAGGGGAACTAGAAAGAAGCCGTGCTACACCTCAGAGCCAAACGTTCCCCGTCCTGACATGGCAAGAGGAAAGACTTGGGCTCGTCCGGGATTTGAACCCGGGACCTCTCGCACCCAAAGCGAGAATCATACCCCTAGAACAACGAGCCAGTTAGCAGCCCTGTAGTGACCTGTACCACCCAACCGATGTATATACATGTGTGGTAGTAGGTTCAAAGAAATTGCAAGGAGCATAACTATGAGCGTAGGCCATCACTATGCCTAAATCAAGGGCTCGTCCGGGAATTGAACCCGGGACCTCTCGCACCCGAAGCGAGAGTCATACCCCTAGACCAACGAGGCGACTCTGGCGACAGCAGTGGCAGTGAAAAGGACACAGAGTGGTGGAACAGGCTATAAGTGGGCTTTACTTGATTTCTTCACTTACTTTTAGCAAGAGCACTCTTTCGCTTCTGTTCAACACGTAGTTTAAAGGAAGGGCTCGTCCGGGATTTGAACCCAGGACCTCTCGCACCCTAAGCGAGAATCATACCCCTAGACCAACGAGCCAGATGGAAGCTAGGGTATAGAAACTGCATCCCCGGCTTGCACACTAAACACACACATGTGCCTTTATTTTATTTTTTTTTTTAACAGTAGCAAGTTCCTTCTATTGGCTAGATGAATGCTTTGCCTTTAAAGTGATAGATATGCTTGATATTAGTTGAAGCCATTTTTGGTAGATTAAAGATTTTATTGATACATATGTTTTGTTTAAAAAAGCTTCAAAATTGTGACCAGCAAAAACAATGTATGGGTGGTATACTGACACAAGCTCTGCAAGGGCTGCTCTAGGATCATGGGTGCCTTACATGCTAGCACAACATTTGCCAGTAGCATTTCAAAAAATGTTACTTAGGGCAAAAATAAAGTCCGTGCAGCACACACTCATCAACTATCATGAGGGGAACTAGAAAGAAGCCGTGCTACACCTCAGAGCCAAACGTTCCCCGTCCTGACATGGCAAGAGGAAAGACTTGGGCTCGTCCGGGATTTGAACCCGGGACCTCTCGCACCCAAAGCGAGAATCATACCCCTAGACCAACGAGCCAGTTAGCAGCCCTGTAGCGATCTGTACCACCCAACCGATGTATATACATGTGTGGTAGTAGGTTCAAAGAAATTGCAAGGAGCATAACTATGAGCGTAGGCCATCACTATGCCTAAATCAAGGGCTCGTCCGGGAATTGAACCCGGGACCTCTCGCACCCGAAGCGAGAATCATACCCCTAGACCAACGAGCCGACTCTGGCGACAGCAGTGGCAGTGAAAAGGACACAGAGTGGTGGAACAGGCTATAAGTGGGCT
>NC_090649.1:103588298-103590798 GCF_040937935.1 Hyperolius riggenbachi
TTTAAAGTGATAGATATGCTTGATATTAGTTGAAGCCATTTTTGGTAGATTAAAGATTTTATTGATACATATGTTTTGTTTAAAAAAGCTTCAAAATTGTGACCAGCAAAAACAATGTATGGGTGGTATACTGACACAAGCTCTGCAAGGGCTGCTCTAGGATCATGGGTGCCTTACATGCTAGTACAACATTTGCCAGTAGCATTTCAAAAAATGTTACTTAGGGCAAAAATAAAGTCCGTGCAGCACACACTCATCAACTATCATGAGGGGAACTAGAAAGAAGCCGTGCTACACCTCAGAGCCAAACGTTCCCCGTCCTGACATGGCAAGAGGAAAGACTTGGGCTCGTCCGGGATTTGAACCCGGGACCTCTCGCACCCAAAGCGAGAATCATACCCCTAGACCAACGAGCCAGTTAGCAGCCCTGTAGCGACCTGTACCACCCAACCGATGTATATACATGTGTGGTAGTAGGTTCAAAGAAATTGCAAGGAGCATAACTATGAGCGTAGGCCATCACTATGCCTAAATCAAGGGCTCGTCCGGGAATTGAACCCGGGACCTCTCGCACCCGAAGCGAGAATCATACCCCTAGACCAACGAGCCGACTCTGGCGACAGCAGTGGCAGTGAAAAGGACACAGAGTGGTGGAACAGGCTATAAGTGGGCTTTACTTGATTTCTTCACTTACTTTTAGCAAGAGCACTCTTTCACTTCTGTTCAACACGTAGTTTGAAGGAAGGGCTCGTCCGGGACCTCTCGCACCCTAAGCGAGAATCATACCCCTAGACCAACGAGCCAGATGGAAGCTAGGGTATAGAAACTGCATCCCCGGCTTGCACACTAAACACACACATGTGCCTTTATTTATTTATTTTTTTTTTATTTAACAGTAGCAAGTTCCTTCTATTGGCTAGATGAATGCTTTGCCTTTAAAGTGATAGATATGCTTGATATTAGTTGAAGCCATTTTTGGTAGATTAAAGATTTTATTGATACATATGTTTTGTTTAAAAAAGCTTCAAAATTGTGACCAGCAAAAACAATGTATGGGTGGTATACTGACACAAGCTCTGCAAGGGCTGCTCTAGGATCATGGGTGCCTTACATGCTAGCACAACATTTGCCAGTAGCATTTCAAAAAATGTTACTTAGGGCAAAAATAAAGTCCGTGCAGCACACACTCATCAACTATCATGAGGGGAACTAGAAAGAAGCCGTGCTACACCTCAGAGCCAAACGTTCCCCGTCCTGACATGGCAAGAGGAAAGACTTGGGCTCGTCCGGGATTTGAACCCGGGACCTCTCGCACCCAAAGCGAGAATCATACCCCTAGACCAACGAGCCAGTTAGCAGCCCTGTAGCGACCTGTACCACCCAACCGATGTATATACATGTGTGGTAGTAGGTTCAAAGAAATTGCAAGGAGCATAACTATGAGCGTAGGCCATCACTATGCCTAAATCAAGGGCTCGTCCGGGAATTGAACCCGGGACCTCTCGCACCCGAAGCGAGAATCATACCCCTAGACCAACGAGCCGACTCTGGCGACAGCAGTGGCAGTGAAAAGGACACAGAGTGGTGGAACAGGCTATAAGTGGGCTTTACTTGATTTCTTCACTTACTTTTAGCAAGAGCACTCTTTCGCTTCTGTTCAACACGTAGTTTAAAGGAAGGGCTCGTCCGGGATTTGAACCCAGGACCTCTCGCACCCTAAGCGAGAATCATACCCCTAGACCAACGAGCCAGATGGAAGCTAGGGTATAGAAACTGCATCCCCGGCTTGCACACTAAACACACACATGTGCCTTTATTTTTTTTTTTTTTTTAACAGTAGCAAGTTCCTTCTATTGGCTAGATGAATGCTTTGCCTTTAAAGTGATAGATATGCTTGATATTAGTTGAAGCCATTTTTGGTAGATTAAAGATTTTATTGATACATATGTTTTGTTTAAAAAAGCTTCAAAATTGTGACCAGCAAAAACAATGTATGGGTGGTATACTGACACAAGCTCTGCAAGGGCTGCTCTAGGATCATGGGTGCCTTACATGCTAGCACAACATTTGCCAGTAGCATTTCAAAAAATGTTACTTAGGGCAAAAATAAAGTCCGTGCAGCACACACTCATCAACTATCATGAGGGGAACTAGAAAGAAGCCGTGCTACACCTCAGAGCCAAACGTTCCCCGTCCTGACATGGCAAGAGGAAAGACTTGGGCTCGTCCGGGATTTGAACCCGGGTCCTCTCGCACCCAAAGCGAGAATCATACCCCTAGACCAACGAGCCAGTTAGCAGCCCTGTAGCGATCTGTACCACCCAACCGATGTATATACATGTGTGGTAGTAGGTTCAAAGAAATTGCAAGGAGCATAACTATGAGCGTAGGCCATCACTATGCCTAAATCAAGGGCTCGTCCGGGAATTGAACCCGGGACCTCTCGCACCCGAAGCGAGAATCATACCCCTAGACCAACGAGCCGACTCTGGCGACAGCA
>NC_090649.1:103625798-103628298 GCF_040937935.1 Hyperolius riggenbachi
AATCAAGGGCTCGTCCGGGAATTGAACCCGGGACCTCTCGCACCCGAAGCGAGGATCATACCCCTAGACCAACGAGCCGACTCTGGCGACAGCAGTGGCAGTGAAAAGGACACAGAGTGGTGGAACAGGCTATAAGTGGGCTTTACTTGATTTCTTCACTTACTTTTAGCAAGAGCACTCTTTCGCTTCTGTTCAACACGTAGTTTGAAGGAAGGGCTCGTCCGGGATTTGAACCCGGGACCTCTCGCACCCTAAGCGAGAATCATACCCCTAGACCAACGAGCCAGATGGAAGCTAGGGTATAGAAACTGCATCCCCGGCTTGCACACTAAACACACACATGTGCCTTTATTTTTTTTTTTTTTTTTTTTAACAGTAGCAAGTTCCTTCTATTGGCTCGATGAATGCTTTGCCTTTAAAGTGATAGATATGCTTGATATTAGTTGAAGCCATTTTTGGTAGATTAAAGATTTTATTGATACATATGTTTTGTTTAAAAAAGCTTCAAAATTGTGACCAGCAAAAACAATGTATGGGTGGTATACTGACACAAGCTCTGCAAGGGCTGCTCTAGGATCATGGGTGCCTTACATGCTAGCACAACATTTGCCAGTAGCATTTCAAAAAATGTTACTTAGGGCAAAAATAAAGTCCGTGCAGCACACACTCATCAACTATCATGAGGGGAACTAGAAAGAAGCCGTGCTACACCTCAGAGCCAAACGTTCCCCGTCCTGACATGGCAAGAGGAAAGACTTGGGCTCGTCCGGGATTTGAATCCGGGACCTCTCGCACCCAAAGCGAGAATCATACCCCTAGACCAACGAGCCAGTTAGCAGCCCTGTAGCGACCTGTACCACCCAACCGATGTATATACATGTGTGGTAGTAGGTTCAAAGAAATTGCAAGGAGCATAACTATGAGCGTAGGCCATCACTATGCCTAAATCAAGGGCTCGTCCGGGAATTGAACCCGGGACCTCTCGCACCCGAAGCGAGAATCATACCCCTAGACCAACGAGCCGACTCTGGCGACAGCAGTGGCAGTGAAAAGGACACAGAGTGGTGGAACAGGCTATAAGTGGGCTTTACTTGATTTCTTCACTTACTTTTAGCAAGAGCACTCTTTCGCTTCTGTTCAACACGTAGTTTAAAGGAAGGGCTCGTCCGGGATTTGAACCCGGGACCTCTCGCACCCTAAGCGAGAATCATACCCCTAGACCAACGAGCCAGATGGAAGCTAGGGTATAGAAACTGCATCCCCGGCTTGCACACTAAACACACACATGTGCCTTTATTTTTTTTTTTTTTTTTTTTTTTTAACAGTAGCCAGTTCCTTCTATTGGCTAGATGAATGCTTTGCCTTTAAAGTGATAGATATGCTTAATATTAGTTGAAGCCATTTTTGGTAGATTAAAGATTTTATTGATACATATGTTTTGTTTAAAAAAGCTTCAAAATTGTGACCAGCAAAAACAATGTATGGGTGGTATACTGACACAAGCTCTGCAAGGGCTGCTCTAGGATCATGGGTGCCTTACATGCTAGCACAACATTTGCCAGTAGCATTTCAAAAAATGTTACTTAGGGCAAAAATAAAGTCCGTGCAGCACACACTCATCAACTATCATGAGGGGAACTAGAAAGAAGCCGTGCTACACCTCAGAGCCAAACGTTCCCCGTCCTGACATGGCAAGAGGAAAGACTTGGGCTCGTCCGGGATTTGAACCCGGGACCTCTCGCACCCAAAGCGAGAATCATACCCCTAGACCAACGAGCCAGTTAGCAGCCCTGTAGCGACCTGTACCACCCAACCGATGTATATACATGTGTGGTAGTAGGTTCAAAGAAATTGCAAGGAGCATAACTATGAGCGTAGGCCATCACTATGCCTAAATCAAGGGCTCGTCCGGGAATTGAACCCGGGACCTCTCGCACCCGAAGCGAGGATCATACCCCTAGACCAACGAGCCGACTCTGGCGACAGCAGTGGCAGTGAAAAGGACACAGAGTGGTGGAACAGGCTATAAGTGGGCTTTACTTGATTTCTTCACTTACTTTTAGCAAGAGCACTCTTTCGCTTCTGTTCAACACGTAGTTTGAAGGAAGGGCTCGTCCGGGATTTGAACCCGGGACCTCTCGCACCCTAAGCGAGAATCATACCCCTAGACCAACGAGCCAGATGGAAGCTAGGGTATAGAAACTGCATCCCCGGCTTGCACACTAAACACACACATGTGCCTTTATTTTTTTTTTTTTTTTTTTTTTTTTAACAGTAGCAAGTTCCTTCTATTGGCTCGATGAATGCTTTGCCTTTAAAGTGATAGATATGCTTGATATTAGTTGAAGCCATTTTTGGTAGATTAAAGATTTTATTGATACATATGTTTTGTTTAAAAAAGCTTCAAAATTGTGACCAGCAAAAACAATGTATGGGTGGTATACTGACACAAGCTCTGCAAGGGCTGCTCTAGGATCATGGGTGCCTTACATGCTAGCAC
>NC_090649.1:103640798-103643298 GCF_040937935.1 Hyperolius riggenbachi
ACCCGGGACCTCTCGCACCCAAAGCGAGAATCATACCCCTAGAACAACGAGCCAGTTAGCAGCCCTGTAGCGACCTGTACCACCCAACCGATGTATATACATGTGTGGTAGTAGGTTCAAAGAAATTGCAAGGAGCATAACTATGAGCGTAGGCCATCACTATGCCTAAATCATGGGCTCGTCCGGGAATTGAACCCGGGACCTCTCGCACCCGAAGCGAGAATCATACCCCTAGATCAACGAGCCGACTCTGGCGACAGCAGTGGCAGTGAAAAGGACACAGAGTGGTGGAACAGGCTATAAGTGGGCTTTACTTGATTTCTTCACTTACTTTTAGCAAGAGCACTCTTTCGCTTCTGTTCAACACGTAGTTTAAAGGAAGGGCTCGTCCGGGATTTGAACCCGGGACCTCTCGCACCCTAAGCGAGAATCATACCCCTAGACCAACGAGCCAGATGGAAGCTAGGGTATAGAAACTGCATCCCCGGCTTGCACACTAAACACACACATGTGCCTTTATTTTTTTTTGTTTTTTTTTTATTTTTTGTTTTAACAGTAGCAAGTTCCTTCTATTGGCTAGATGAATGCTTTGCCTTTAAAGTGATAGATATGCTTAATATTAGTTGAAGCCATTTTTGGTAGATTAAAGATTTTATTGATACATATGTTTTGTTTAAAAAAGCTTCAAAATTGTGACCAGCAAAAACAATGTATGGGTGGTATACTGACACAAGCTCTGCAAGGGCTGCTCTAGGATCATGGGTGCCTTACATGCTAGCACAACATTTGCCAGTAGCATTTCAAAAAATGTTACTTAGGGCAAAAATAAAGTCCGTGCAGCACACACTCATCAACTATCATGAGGGGAACTAGAAAGAAGCCGTGCTACACCTCAGAGCCAAACGTTCCCCGTCCTGACATGGCAAGAGGAAAGACTTGGGCTCGTCCGGGATTTGAACCCGGGACTTCTCGCACCCAAAGCGAGAATCATACCCCTAGACCAACGAGCCAGTTAGCAGCCCTGTAGCGACCTGTACCACCCAACCGATGTAAATACATGTGTGGTAGTAGGTTCAAAGAAATTGCAAGGAGCATAACTATGAGCGTAGGCCATCACTATGCCTAAATCAAGGGCTCGTCCGGGAATTGAACCCGGGACCTCTCGCACCCGAAGCGAGAATCATACCCCTAGACCAACGAGCCGACTCTGGCGACAGCAGTGGCAGTGAAAAGGACACAGAGTGGTGGAACAGGCTATAAGTGGGCTTTACTTGATTTCTTCACTTACTTTTAGCAAGAGCACTCTTTCGCTTCTGTTCAACACGTAGTTTGAAGGAAGGGCTCGTCCGGGATTTGAACCCGGGACCTCTCGCACCCTAAGCGAGAATCATACCCCTAGACCAACGAGCCAGATGGAAGCTAGGGTATAGAAACTGCATCCCCGGCTTGCACACTAAACACACACATGTGCCTTTATTTTTTTTTTTTATTTTTTTTTAACAGTAGCAAGTTCCTTCTATTGGCTAGATGAATGCTTTGCCTTTAAAGTGATAGATATGCTTGATATTAGTTGAAGCCATTTTTGGTAGATTAAAGATTTTATTGATACATATGTTTTGTTTAAAAAAGCTTCAAAATTGTGACCAGCAAAAACAATGTATGGGTGGTATACTGACACAAGCTCTGCAAGGGCTGCTCTAGGATCATGGGTGCCTTACATGCTAGCACAACATTTGCCAGTAGCATTTCAAAAAATGTTACTTAGGGCAAAAATAAAGTCCGTGCAGCACACACTCATCAACTATCATGAGGGGAACTAGAAAGAAGCCGTGCTACACCTCAGAGTCAAACGTTCCCCGTCCTGACATGGCAAGAGGAAAGACTTGGGCTCGTCCGGGATTTGAACCCGGGACCTCTCGCACCCAAAGCGAGAATCATACCCCTAGAACAACGAGCCAGTTAGCAGCCCTGTAGCGACCTGTACCACCCAACCGATGTATATACATGTGTGGTAGTAGGTTCAAAGAAATTGCAAGGAGCATAACTATGAGCGTAGGCCAACACTATGCCTAAATCAAGGGCTCGTCCGGGAATTGAACCCGGGACCTCTCGCACCCGAAGCGAGAATCATACCCCTAGACCAACGAGCCGACTCTGGCGACAGCAGTGGCAGTGAAAAGGACACAGAGTGGTGGAACAGGCTATAAGTGGGCTTTACTTGATTTCTTCACTTACTTTTAGCAAGAGCACTCTTTCGCTTCTGTTCAACACGTAGTTTGAAGGAAGGGCTTGTCCGGGATTTGAACCCGGGACCTCTCGCACCCTAAGCGAGAATCATACCCCTAGACCAACGAGCCAGATGGAAGCTAGGGTATAGAAACTGCATCCCCGGCTTGCACACTAAACACACACATGTGCCTTTATTTTTTTTTTTTTTTTTTTTTTAACAGTAGCAAGTTCCTTCTATTGGCTAGATGAATGCTTTGCCTTTAAAGTGATA
>NC_090649.1:103650798-103653298 GCF_040937935.1 Hyperolius riggenbachi
AGCTAGGGTATAGAAACTGCATCCCCGGCTTGCACACTAAACACACACATGTGCCTTTATTTTTTTTTGTTTTTTTTTTATTTTTTGTTTTAACAGTAGCAAGTTCCTTCTATTGGCTAGATGAATGCTTTGCCTTTAAAGTGATAGATATGCTTAATATTAGTTGAAGCCATTTTTGGTAGATTAAAGATTTTATTGATACATATGTTTTGTTTAAAAAAGCTTCAAAATTGTGACCAGCAAAAACAATGTATGGGTGGTATACTGACACAAGCTCTGCAAGGGCTGCTCTAGGATCATGGGTGCCTTACATGCTAGCACAACATTTGCCAGTAGCATTTCAAAAAATGTTACTTAGGGCAAAAATAAAGTCCGTGCAGCACACACTCATCAACTATCATGAGGGGAACTAGAAAGAAGCCGTGCTACACCTCAGAGCCAAACGTTCCCCGTCCTGACATGGCAAGAGGAAAGACTTGGGCTCGTCCGGGATTTGAACCCGGGACCTCTCGCACCCAAAGCGAGAATCATACCCCTAGACCAACGAGCCAGTTAGCAGCCCTGTAGCGACCTGTACCACCCAACCGATGTATATACATGTGTGGTAGTAGGTTCAAAGAAATTGCAAGGAGCATAACTATGAGCGTAGGCCATCACTATGCCTAAATCAAGGGCTCGTCCGGGAATTGAACCCGGGACCTCTCGCACCCGAAGCGAGAATCATACCCCTAGACCAACGAGCCGACTCTGGCGACAGCAGTGGCAGTGAAAAGGACACAGAGTGGTGGAACAGGCTATAAGTGGGCTTTACTTGATTTCTTCACTTACTTTTAGCAAGAGCACTCTTTCGCTTCTGTTCAACACGTAGTTTGAAGGAAGGGCTCGTCCGGGATTTGAACCCGGGACCTCTCACACCCTAAGCGAGAATCATACCCCTAGACCAACGAGCCAGATGGAAGCTAGGGTATAGAAACTGCATCCCCGGCTTGCACACTAAACACACACATGTGCCTTTATTTATTTTTTTTTTTTTTTTTTAACAGTAGCAAGTTCCTTCTATTGGCTAGATGAATGCTTTGCCTTTAAAGTGATAGATATGCTTGATATTAGTTGAAGCCATTTTTGGTAGATTAAAGATTTTATTGATACATATGTTTTGTTTAAAAAAGCTTCAAAATTGTGACCAGCAAAAACAATGTATGGGTGGTATACTGACACAAGCTCTGCAAGGGCTGCTCTAGGATCATGGGTGCCTTACATGCTAGCACAACATTTGCCAGTAGCATTTCAAAAAATGTTACTTAGGGCAAAAATAAAGTCCGTGCAGCACACACTCATCAACTATCATGAGGGGAACTAGAAAGAAGCCGTGCTACACCTCAGAGTCAAACGTTCCCCGTCCTGACATGGCAAGAGGAAAGACTTGGGCTCGTCCGGGATTTGAACCCGGGACCTCTCGCACCCAAAGCGAGAATCATACCCCTAGAACAACGAGCCAGTTAGCAGCCCTGTAGCGACCTGTACCACCCAACCGATGTATATACATGTGTGGTAGTAGGTTCAAAGAAATTGCAAGGAGCATAACTATGAGCGTAGGCCAACACTATGCCTAAATCAAGGGCTCGTCCGGGAATTGAACCCGGGACCTCTCGCACCCGAAGCGAGAATCATACCCCTAGACCAACGAGCCGACTCTGGCGACAGCAGTGGCAGTGAAAAGGACACAGAGTGGTGGAACAGGCTATAAGTGGGCTTTACTTGATTTCTTCACTTACTTTTAGCAAGAGCACTCTTTCGCTTCTGTTCAACACGTAGTTTGAAGGAAGGGCTTGTCCGGGATTTGAACCCGGGACCTCTCGCACCCTAAGCGAGAATCATACCCCTAGACCAACGAGCCAGATGGAAGCTAGGGTATAGAAACTGCATCCCCGGCTTGCACACTAAACACACACATGTGCCTTTATTTTTTTTTTTTTTTTTTTTTAACAGTAGCAAGTTCCTTCTATTGGCTAGATGAATGCTTTGCCTTTAAAGTGATAGATATGCTTAATATTAGTTGAAGCCATTTTTGGTAGATTAAAGATTTTATTGATACATATGTTTTGTTTAAAAAAGCTTCAAAATTGTGACCAGCAAAAACAATGTATGGGTGGTATACTGACACAAGCTCTGCAAGGGCTGCTCTAGGATCATGGGTGCCTTACATGCTAGCACAACATTTGCCAGTAGCATTTCAAAAAATGTTACTTAGGGCAAAAATAAAGTCCGTGCAGCACACACTCATCAACTATCATGAGGGGAACTAGAAAGAAGCCGTGCTACACCTCAGAGCCAAACGTTCCCCGTCCTGACATGGCAAGAGTTGGGCTCGTCCGGGATTTGAACCCGGGACCTCTCGCACCCAAAGCGAGAATCATACCCCTAGACCAACGAGCCAGTTAGCAGCCCTGTAGCGACCTGTACCACCCAACCGATGTATATACATGTGTGGTAGTAGGTT
>NC_090649.1:103670798-103673298 GCF_040937935.1 Hyperolius riggenbachi
AGAAGCCGTGCTACACCTCAGAGCCAAACGTTCCCCGTCCTGACATGGCAAGAGGAAAGACTTGGGCTCGTCCGGGATTTGAACCCGGGACCTCTCGCACCCAAAGCGAGAATCATACCCCTAGACCAACGAGCCAGTTAGCAGCCCTGTAGCGACCTGTACCACCCAACCGATGTATATACATGTGTGGTAGTAGGTTCAAAGAAATTGCAAGGAGCATAACTATGAGCGTAGGCCATCACTATGCCTAAATCAAGGGCTCGTCCGGGAATTGAACCCGGGACCTCTCGCACCCGAAGCGAGAATCATACCCCTAGACCAACGAGCCGACTCTGGTGACAGCAGTGGCAGTGAAAAGGACACAGAGTGGTGGAACAGGCTATAAGTGGGCTTTACTTGATTTCTTCACTTACTTTTAGCAAGAGCACTCTTTCGCTTCTGTTCAACACGTAGTTTGAAGGAAGGGCTCGTCCGGGATTTGAACCCGGGACCTCTCGCACCCTAAGCGAGAATCATACCCCTAGACCAACGAGCCAGATGGAAGCTAGGGTATAGAAACTGCATCCCCGGCTTGCACACTAAACACACACATGTGCCTTTATTTTTTTTTTTTTTTTTTTTTAATTTTTTTTTAACAGTAGCAAGTTCCTTCTATTGGCTAGATGAATGCTTTGCCTTTAAAGTGATAGATATGCTTGATATTAGTTGAAGCCATTTTTGGTAGATTAAAGATTTTATTGATACATATGTTTTGTTTAAAAAAGCTTCAAAATTGTGACCAGCAAAAACAATGTATGGGTGGTATACTGACACAAGCTCTGCAAGGGCTGCTCTAGGATCATGGGTGCCTTACATGCTAGCACAACATTTGCCAGTAGCATTTCAAAAAATGTTACTAAGGGCAAAAATAAAGTGCGTGTAGCACACACTCATCAACTATCATGAAGGGAACTAGAAAGAAGCCGTGCTACACCTCAGAGCCAAACGTTCCCCGTCCTGACATGGCAAGAGGAAAGACTTGGGCTCGTCCGGGATTTGAACCCGGGACCTCTCGCACCCAAAGCGAGAATCATACCCCTAGAACAACGAGCCAGTTAGCAGCCCTGTAGCGACCTGTACCACCCAACCGATGTATATACATGTGTGGTAGTAGGTTCAAAGAAATTGCAAGGAGCATAACTATGAGCGTAGGCCATCACTATGCCTAAATCAAGGGCTCGTCCGGGAATTGAACCCGGGACCTCTCGCACCCGAAGCGAGAATCATACCCCTAGACCAACGAGCCGACTCTGGTGACAGCAGTGGCAGTGAAAAGGACACAGAGTGGTGGAACAGGCTATAAGTGGGCTTTACTTGATTTCTTCACTTACTTTTAGCAAGAGCACTCTTTCGCTTCTGTTCAACACGTAGTTTAAAGGAAGGGCTCGTCCGGGATTTGAACCCGGGACCTCTCGCACCCTAAGCGAGAATCATACCCCTAGACCAACGAGCCAGATGGAAGCTAGGGTATAGAAACTGCATCCCCGGCTTGCACACTAAACACACACATGTGCCTTTATTTTTTTTTTTTTTTTTTTTTTAACAGTAGCAAGTTCCTTCTATTGGCTAGATGAATGCTTTGCCTTTAAAGTGATAGATATGCTTGATATTAGTTGAAGCCATTTTTGGTAGATTAAAGATTTTATTGATACATATGTTTTGTTTAAAAAAGCTTCAAAATTGTGACCAGCAAAAACAATGTATGGGTGGTATACTGACACAAGCTCTGCAAGGGCTGCTCTAGGATCATGGGTGCCTTACATGCTAGCACAACATTTGCCAGTAGCATTTCAAAAAATGTTACTTAGGGCAAAAATAAAGTCCGTGCAGCACACACTCATCAACTATCATGAGGGGAACTAGAAAGAAGCCGTGCTACACCTCAGAGCCAAACGTTCCCCGTCCTGACATGGCAAGAGGAAAGACTTGGGCTCGTCCGGGATTTGAACCCGGGACCTCTCGCACCCAAAGCGAGAATCATACCCCTAGAACAACGAGCCAGTTAGCAGCCCTGTAGCGACCTGTACCACCCAACCGATGTATATACATGTGTGGTAGTAGGTTCAAAGAAATTGCAAGGAGCATAACTATGAGCGTAGGCCATCACTATGCCTAAATCAAGGGCTCGTCCGGGAATTGAACCCGGGACCTCTCGCACCCGAAGCGAGAATCATACCCCTAGACCAACGAGCCGACTCTGGTGACAGCAGTGGCAGTGAAAAGGACACAGAGTGGTGGAACAGGCTATAAGTGGGCTTTACTTGATTTCTTCACTTACTTTTAGCAAGAGCACTCTTTCGCTTCTGTTCAACACGTAGTTTGAAGGAAGGGCTCGTCCGGGATTTGAACCCGGGACCTCTCGCACCCTAAGCGAGAATCATACCCCTAGACCAACGAGCCAGATGGAAGCTAGGGTATAGAAACTGCATCCCCGGCTTGCACACTAAACACACACATGTGC
>NC_090649.1:103705798-103723298 GCF_040937935.1 Hyperolius riggenbachi
GGAAGGGGAGGGGCAGCCAAGCTTTCCCCTCCCCCTCCGAGCCCTTGTCCAATCCAAGGACAAGGGGCTCTTCTCCACCTCCGATGGGCGGTGGAGGTGGAGGCCGCGATTTCCTGGGTGGGGGGTTCATGGTGGAATCTGGGAGTCCCCTTTAAAAAGGGGTCCCCCAGATGCCCACCCCCCTCCCAGGAGAAATGAGTATAGAGGTACTTGTAGTACCCCTTACCCATTTCCTTTAAGAGTTAAAAGTAAATAAACACACAAACACATAGAAAAAGTATTTTAATTGAACAAAAAACATAACCACGAAAAAAAGTCCTTTAATATTCTTAATTAACCATTAATACTTACCTGTCCCTTTAAATAAATGATCCCACGCAATATCCTCGGAAATGTTCTATCAGTTACAATGTAGCAAAGTTATTACAATATAACAACTTTGTTACATTGTAACTACGCCGCACCCGACGTCACTCACCGCCGCCGCCGCGTCTGCGCTGCAGGACCCGACAGAGCTCTGAGCTATAGCTCAGAGCTCTCGAAAGCATCTTTGTATTTGGGCTCCAAGGAGCCCCATTGGTCCTTAGCAGACCAATGGGGTTCCTTCTGATTTGAAGGAACCCCATTGGTCTGCTAAGGACCAATGGGGCTCCTTGGAGCCCAAATACAAAGATGCTTCTCAGAGCTCTGAGCTATATAGCTCAGAGCTCTGTCGGGTCCGTGCAGGACGCTAAGTCCCCGCCGGCTCCGCTGCCCTCCCCGCCTCTCCCACATGTCACCCACATGTCACCCACATGTGGGTGACATGTGGGTGACAGATGTGGGCGGGGTGGACAGCGGGAGCTGCGGGGACTTAGCGTCCTGCACGGACGCGTATGCGGCGGCTGAGCGGCGAGTGGCGTCGGGTGCGGCGTAGTTACAATGTAACAAAGTTGTTACATAATAACTTTGTTACATTGTAACTGATAGAACATTTCCGAGGATATTGCGTGGGATCATTTATTTAAAGGGACAGGTAAGTATTAATGGTTAATTAAGAATATTAAAGGACTTTTTTCGTGGTTATGTTTTTTGTTCAATTAAAATACTTTTTCTATGTGTTTGTGTGTTTATTTACTTTTAACTCTTAAAGGAAATGGGTAAGGGGTACTACAAGTACCTCTATACTCATTTCTCCTGGGAGGGGGGTGGGCATCTGGGGGACCCCTTTTTAAAGGGGACTCCCAGATTCCACCATGAACCCCCCACCCAGGAAATCGCGGCCTCCACCTCCACCGCCCATCGGAGGTGGAGAAGAGCCCCTTGTCCTTGGATTGGACAAGGGCTCGGAGGGGGAGGGGAAAGCTTGGCTGCCCCTCCCCTTCCGAGACCCCCCAATCCATGGACCATGCGGGCTGGTATAGTCAGGGTGCGGAGCCCCACGCGGCCGGTGCTCCGCATTCTGGCTATCCCAGCCTGCATGGGGGACAAGGGGTTAAAGAGGTCTGGGAGGGGGGACCCCACGTCGTTTTTTTTTTATATTTCCCACACTCAGAACGAAGTAAGTAAAACTCTTCCCACTTGGGGGAATCTATGAAAATAATACACTATTGTTACCTGTGCAAAAAAAACTGACATTTTCCGCATTTAAAAGACATTTTCGCCCTTGAAACTTAAAAATCGATTTTCTCAAAAACTATAAGGTCTTTTTGAAAAAAAATGTTTTCCTCTTATTCCCACTGATCCCCTTAATATACCCTGGGAATTTGGTGTTCCTAAACTTTAAGCAGGCTTTGCTATTAACCGTTAAAGTCGGCGGGTTTTTAAATGTTTACATTTTTCCTTTGAAACTTTAACATCGATTTTCTCAAAAACTATAAGGTCTTTTTGAAAAAAAAAATTTTCCTCTTATTCCTCCTGATCTCCTTAATATATTCTCCAAATTTGAGGCTCTTAGCATTTAAGGGGGCTTTGCTATTAACCCTTAAAGTCGGCGGCTTTTTTATATTATACGGAGCGTTACGGTTTAACGCGAAATTAGGGTAGCGTTTAATGCGAAATTACGGCATGATACGACTGTAATGCGAAAATTACGCGAAAATTACGCTTACGCGAAATTTCGCGAAATCCTTCTTCATTACGATTATGTACTTACGGCCATAATCGTAATTACACTAATTACGCGAAATTTCGCAAAATCGTAATTTGGTCATTACGCTCATCTCTACATGTGTGGTAGTAGGTTCAAAGAAATTGCAAGGAGCATAACTATGAGCGTAGGCCATCACTATGCCTAAATCAAAGGCTCGTCCGGGAATTGAACCCAGGACCTCTCGCACCCGAAGCGAGAATCATACCCCTAGACCAACGAGCCGACTCTGGCGACAGCAGTGGCAGTGAAAAGGACACAGAGTGGTGGAACAGGCTATAAGTGGGCTTTACTTGATTTCTTCACTTACTTTTAGCAAGAGCACTCTTTCGCTTCTGTTCAACACGTAGTTTGAAGGAAGGGCTCGTCCGGGATTTGAACCCGGGACCTCTCGCATAGTGGTGCTCAGCAGAGCTCGAATATTCGAGTAGCTCGAATATTCGAGCTCTTTTTCAGCTATTCGAGCTCGGTATTCGAGCTCCGAATAGCTGGAGCTATTCGAATGGGCTATCCGAGTACACTCGAATAGCCCATTCACTATTCGAGCTATTCGAGCAAACCGGCGCTATTCGAGCTCGGTACCGAGCTCGAATAGCGTCATAGCCCAGATTGATGTCCTTAGAGCCAATCAGAGGGCTCCCAGGCCCTCTGACGGCAGCCAATCACAGAGGGGGACCCTGGCCAGCCCCTACCCTATAAATAGCGGCCGCCATGTTACGTTTCTCCGTCCTTGCCTGATACTTGTACAGAGAGAGAGTTGCTCCTTTGTGCTTTGGCTTAGCAAGTGCTCTATTGTGGTCATTTACCTAGCGTTTTTGCTCACCTACACCTGCCATATACACCTATATTGTTGTTAGTTAGATAGACATTGTATTTTAGTTAGTAGCTTGTGTGTTACATTAGAGAACTGCAGGCAGCTGCTGCAAGCTTACAGGTTTAGGCCTCAGGGGGGCCTTGCCTCTGTGGGCAGCTGTCCTCTGTTTATTTCTCTCATCTATACCAGTATTTCTGCTGTCCTTTACTAATAGTATTGTAGTTATACTGTACTAGGAGTAGGACACTCACTGACTGTCACTGTTTATAGGCTACTAGCTAGCTCCTGCGTGTGTGCACTCACTCACTGTCTGTGTGTACACACACTCTATTTCCTTCTGATTACTGATTGATTATTGTTAGTTGTACTTACTTACTACTTACTCTTACTGTACCCGTAGGGACACTCACTGTCACTGTTCATATAGGCTACTAGCTCCTGCGTGTGCGCACTCACTGTCTGAGTGTACACACACAACACACACTCTATTTCCTTCTGATCGCTGATTGATTATTGTAATTAGTTAGTTCTACTTACTGTTATTACTTACTCTTACTGTACTAGGAGTCTAGGACACTCAGTCACTGTGTTCATAGGCTACTAGCTCCTGCGTGCGTGCACTCACTGTCTGAGTGTACACACACCCACACTCCATTTCCTTCTGATCGCTGATTGATTATTGTAATTAGTTAGTTCTACTTACTGTTATTACTTACTCTTACTGTACTAGGAGTCTAGGACACTCAGTCACTGTGTTCATAGGCTACTAGCTCCTGCGTGCGTGCACTCACTGTCTGAGTGTACACACACCCACACTCCATTTCCTTCTGATCGCTGATTGATTATTGTAATTAGTTAGTTCTACTTACTGGTGTTACTACTTACTCTTACTGTACTAGGAGTCTAGGACACTCAGTCACTGTGTTCATAGGCTACTAGCTCCTGCGTGCGTGCACTCACTGTCTGAGTGTACACACACCCACACTCCATTTCCTTCTGATCGCTGATTGATTATTGTAATTAGTTAGTTCTACTTACTGTTATTACTTACTCTTACTGTACTAGGAGTCTAGGACACTCAGTCACTGTGTTCATAGGCTACTAGCTCCTGCGTGCGTGCACTCACTGTCTGAGTGTACACACACCCACACTCCATTTCCTTCTGATCGCTGATTGATTATTGTAATTAGTTAGTTCTACTTACTGGTGTTACTACTTACTCTTACTGTACTAGGAGTCTAGGACACTCAGTCACTGTGTTCATAGGCTACTAGCTCCTGCGTGCGTGCACTCACTGTCTGAGTGTACACACACCCACACTCCATTTCCTTCTGATCGCTGATTGATTATTGTAATTAGTTAGTTCTACTTACTGTTATTACTTACTCTTACTGTACTAGGAGTCTAGGACACTCAGTCACTGTGTTCATAGGCTACTAGCTACTGCCTGCGTGCACTCACTGTCTGAGTGTACACACACCCACACTCCATTTCCTTCTGATCGCTGATTGATTATTGTAATTAGTTAGTTCTACTTACTGTTACTACTTACTCTTACTGTACTAGGAGTCTAGGACACTCAGTCACTGTGTTCATAGGCTACTAGCTCCTGCGTGCGTGCACTCACTGTCTGAGTGTACACACACCCACACTCCATTTCCTTCTGATCGCTGATTGATTATTGTAATTAGTTAGTTCTACTTACTGTTATTACTTACTCTTACTGTACTAGGAGTCTAGGACACTCAGTCACTGTGTTCATAGGCTACTAGCTCCTGCGTGCGTGCACTCACTGTCTGAGTGTACACACACCCACACTCCATTTCCTTCTGATCGCTGATTGATTATTGTAATTAGTTAGTTCTACTTACTGGTGTTCCTACTTACTCTTACTGTACTAGGAGTCTAGGACACTCAGTCACTGTGTTCATAGGCTACTAGCTCCTGCGTGCGTGCACTCACTGTCTGAGTGTACACACACCCACACTCCATTTCCTTCTGATCGCTGATTGATTATTGTAATTAGTTAGTTCTACTTACTGTTATTACTTACTCTTACTGTACTAGGAGTCTAGGACACTCAGTCACTGTGTTCATAGGCTACTAGCTCCTGCCTGCGTGCACTCACTGTCTGAGTGTACACACACCCACACTCCATTTCCTTCTGATCGCTGATTGATTATTGTAATTAGTTAGTTCTACTTACTGTTACTACTTACTCTTACTGTACTAGGAGTCTAGGACACTCAGTCACTATGTTCATAGGCTACTAGCTCCTGCCTGCGTGCACTCACTGTCTGAGTGTACACACACCCACACTCCATTTCCTTCTGATCGCTGATTGATTATTGTAATTAGTTAGTTCTACTTACTGGTGTTACTACTTACTCTTACTGTACTAGGAGTCTAGGACACTCAGTCACTGTGTTCATAGGCTACTAGCTCCTGCCTGCGTGCACTCACTGTCTGAGTGTACACACACCCACACTCCATTTCCTTCTGATCGCTGATTGATTATTGTAATTAGTTAGTTCTACTTACTGTTACTACTTACTCTTACTGTACTAGGAGTCTAGGACACTCAGTCACTGTGTTCATAGGCTACTAGCTCCTGCCTGCGTGCACTCACTGTCTGAATGTACACACACCCACACTCCATTTCCTTCTGATCGCTGATTGATTATTGTAATTAGTTAGTTCTACTTACTGTTACTACTTACTCTTACTGTACTAGGAGTCTAGGACACTCAGTCACTGTGTTCATAGGCTACTAGCTCCTGCCTGCGTGCACTCACTGTCTGAGTGTACACACACCCACACTCCATTTCCTTCTGATCGCTGATTGATTATTGTAATTAGTTAGTTCTACTTACTGTTATTACTTACTCTTACTGTACTAGGAGTCTAGGACACTCAGTCACTGTGTTCATAGGCTACTAGCTCCTGCGTGCGTGCACTCACTGTCTGAGTGTACACACACCCACACTCCATTTCCTTCTGATCGCTGATTGATTATTGTAATTAGTTAGTTCTACTTACTGGTGTTACTACTTACTCTTACTGTACTAGGAGTCTAGGACACTCAGTCACTGTGTTCATAGGCTACTAGCTCCTGCGTGCGTGCACTCACTGTCTGAGTGTACACACACCCACACTCCATTTCCTTCTGATCGCTGATTGATTATTGTAATTAGTTAGTTCTACTTACTGTTATTACTTACTCTTACTGTACTAGGAGTCTAGGACACTCAGTCACTGTGTTCATAGGCTACTAGCTCCTGCGTGCGTGCACTCACTGTCTGAGTGTACACACACCCACACTCCATTTCCTTCTGATCGCTGATTGATTATTGTAATTAGTTAGTTCTACTTACTGGTGTTACTACTTACTCTTACTGTACTTGGAGTCTAGGACACTCAGTCACTGTGTTCATAGGCTACTAGCTCCTGCGTGCGTGCACTCACTGTCTGAGTGTACACACACCCACACTCCATTTCCTTCTGATCGCTGATTGATTATTGTAATTAGTTAGTTCTACTTACTGTTATTACTTACTCTTACTGTACTAGGAGTCTAGGACACTCAGTCACTGTGTTCATAGGCTACTAGCTCCTGCCTGCGTGCACTCACTGTCTGAGTGTACACACACCCACACTCCATTTCCTTCTGATCGCTGATTGATTATTGTAATTAGTTAGTTCTACTTACTGTTACTACTTACTCTTACTGTACTAGGAGTCTAGGACACTCAGTCACTGTGTTCATAGGCTACTAGCTCCTGCGTGCGTGCACTCACTGTCTGAGTGTACACACACCCACACTCCATTTCCTTCTGATCGCTGATTGATTATTGTAATTAGTTAGTTCTACTTACTGTTATTACTTACTCTTACTGTACTAGGAGTCTAGGACACTCAGTCACTGTGTTCATAGGCTACTAGCTCCTGCGTGCGTGCACTCACTGTCTGAGTGTACACACACCCACACTCCATTTCCTTCTGATCGCTGATTGATTATTGTAATTAGTTAGTTCTACTTACTGGTGTTACTACTTACTCTTACTGTACTAGGAGTCTAGGACACTCAGTCACTGTGTTCATAGGCTACTAGCTCCTGCGTGCGTGCACTCACTGTCTGAGTGTACACACACCCACACTCCATTTCCTTCTGATCGCTGATTGATTATTGTAATTAGTTAGTTCTACTTACTGTTATTACTTACTCTTACTGTACTAGGAGTCTAGGACACTCAGTCACTGTGTTCATAGGCTACTAGCTCCTGCCTGCGTGCACTCACTGTCTGAGTGTACACACACCCACACTCCATTTCCTTCTGATCGCTGATTGATTATTGTAATTAGTTAGTTCTACTTACTGTTACTACTTACTCTTACTGTACTAGGAGTCTAGGACACTCAGTCACTGTGTTCATAGGCTACTAGCTCCTGCGTGCGTGCACTCACTGTCTGAGTGTACACACACCCACACTCCATTTCCTTCTGATCGCTGATTGATTATTGTAATTAGTTAGTTCTACTTACTGTTATTACTTACTCTTACTGTACTAGGAGTCTAGGACACTCAGTCACTGTGTTCATAGGCTACTAGCTCCTGCGTGCGTGCACTCACTGTCTGAGTGTACACACACCCACACTCCATTTCCTTCTGATCGCTGATTGATTATTGTAATTAGTTAGTTCTACTTACTGGTGTTCCTACTTACTCTTACTGTACTAGGAGTCTAGGACACTCAGTCACTGTGTTCATAGGCTACTAGCTCCTGCGTGCGTGCACTCACTGTCTGAGTGTACACACACCCACACTCCATTTCCTTCTGATCGCTGATTGATTATTGTAATTAGTTAGTTCTACTTACTGTTATTACTTACTCTTACTGTACTAGGAGTCTAGGACACTCAGTCACTGTGTTCATAGGCTACTAGCTCCTGCCTGCGTGCACTCACTGTCTGAGTGTACACACACCCACACTCCATTTCCTTCTGATCGCTGATTGATTATTGTAATTAGTTAGTTCTACTTACTGTTACTACTTACTCTTACTGTACTAGGAGTCTAGGACACTCAGTCACTATGTTCATAGGCTACTAGCTCCTGCCTGCGTGCACTCACTGTCTGAGTGTACACACACCCACACTCCATTTCCTTCTGATCGCTGATTGATTATTGTAATTAGTTAGTTCTACTTACTGGTGTTACTAATTACTCTTACTGTACTAGGAGTCTAGGACACTCAGTCACTGTGTTCATAGGCTACTAGCTCCTGCCTGCGTGCACTCACTGTCTGAGTGTACACACACCCACACTCCATTTCCTTCTGATCGCTGATTGATTATTGTAATTAGTTAGTTCTACTTACTGTTACTACTTACTCTTACTGTACTAGGAGTCTAGGACACTCAGTCACTGTGTTCATAGGCTACTAGCTCCTGCCTGCGTGCACTCACTGTCTGAATGTACACACACCCACACTCCATTTCCTTCTGATCGCTGATTGATTATTGTAATTAGTTAGTTCTACTTACTGTTACTACTTACTCTTACTGTACTAGGAGTCTAGGACACTCAGTCACTGTGTTCATAGGCTACTAGCTCCTGCCTGCGTGCACTCACTGTCTGAGTGTACACACACCCACACTCCATTTCCTTCTGATCGCTGATTGATTATTGTAATTAGTTAGTTCTACTTACTGTTATTACTTACTCTTACTGTACTAGGAGTCTAGGACACTCAGTCACTGTGTTCATAGGCTACTAGCTCCTGCGTGCGTGCACTCACTGTCTGAGTGTACACACACCCACACTCCATTTCCTTCTGATCGCTGATTGATTATTGTAATTAGTTAGTTCTACTTACTGGTGTTACTACTTACTCTTACTGTACTAGGAGTCTAGGACACTCAGTCACTGTGTTCATAGGCTACTAGCTCCTGCGTGCGTGCACTCACTGTCTGAGTGTACACACACCCACACTCCATTTCCTTCTGATCGCTGATTGATTATTGTAATTAGTTAGTTCTACTTACTGTTATTACTTACTCTTACTGTACTAGGAGTCTAGGACACTCAGTCACTGTGTTCATAGGCTACTAGCTCCTGCGTGCGTGCACTCACTGTCTGAGTGTACACACACCCACACTCCATTTCCTTCTGATCGCTGATTGATTATTGTAATTAGTTAGTTCTACTTACTGGTGTTACTACTTACTCTTACTGTACTAGGAGTCTAGGACACTCAGTCACTGTGTTCATAGGCTACTAGCTCCTGCGTGCGTGCACTCACTGTCTGAGTGTACACACACCCACACTCCATTTCCTTCTGATCGCTGATTGATTATTGTAATTAGTTAGTTCTACTTACTGTTATTACTTACTCTTACTGTACTAGGAGTCTAGGACACTCAGTCACTGTGTTCATAGGCTACTAGCTCCTGCCTGCGTGCACTCACTGTCTGAGTGTACACACACCCACACTCCATTTCCTTCTGATCGCTGATTGATTATTGTAATTAGTTAGTTCTACTTACTGTTACTACTTACTCTTACTGTACTAGGAGTCTAGGACACTCAGTCACTGTGTTCATAGGCTACTAGCTCCTGCGTGCGTGCACTCACTGTCTGAGTGTACACACACCCACACTCCATTTCCTTCTGATCGCTGATTGATTATTGTAATTAGTTAGTTCTACTTACTGTTATTACTTACTCTTACTGTACTAGGAGTCTAGGACACTCAGTCACTGTGTTCATAGGCTACTAGCTCCTGCGTGCGTGCACTCACTGTCTGAGTGTACACACACCCACACTCCATTTCCTTCTGATCGCTGATTGATTATTGTAATTAGTTAGTTCTACTTACTGGTGTTACTACTTACTCTTACTGTACTAGGAGTCTAGGACACTCAGTCACTGTGTTCATAGGCTACTAGCTCCTGCGTGCGTGCACTCACTGTCTGAGTGTACACACACCCACACTCCATTTCCTTCTGATCGCTGATTGATTATTGTAATTAGTTAGTTCTACTTACTGTTATTACTTACTCTTACTGTACTAGGAGTCTAGGACACTCAGTCACTGTGTTCATAGGCTACTAGCTCCTGCCTGCGTGCACTCACTGTCTGAGTGTACACACACCCACACTCCATTTCCTTCTGATCGCTGATTGATTATTGTAATTAGTTAGTTCTACTTACTGTTACTACTTACTCTTACTGTACTAGGAGTCTAGGACACTCAGTCACTGTGTTCATAGGCTACTAGCTCCTGCCTGCGTGCACTCACTGTCTGAGTGTACACACACCCACACTCCATTTCCTTCTGATCGCTGATTGATTATTGTAATTAGTTAGTTCTACTTACTGGTGTTACTACTTACTCTTACTGTACTAGGAGTCTTGGACACTCAGTCACTGTGTTCATAGGCTACTAGCTCCTGCCTGCGTGCACTCACTGTCTGAGTGTACACACACCCACACTCCATTTCCTTCTGATCGCTGATTGATTATTGTAATTAGTTAGTTCTACTTACTGTTACTACTTACTCTTACTGTACTAGGAGTCTAGGACACTCAGTCACTGTGTTCATAGGCTACTAGCTCCTGCCTGCGTGCACTCACTGTCTGAATGTACACACACCCACACTCCATTTCCTTCTGATCGCTGATTGATTATTGTAATTAGTTAGTTCTACTTACTGTTACTACTTACTCTTACTGTACTAGGAGTCTAGGACACTCAGTCACTGTGTTCATAGGCTACTAGCTCCTGCGTGCGTGCACTCACTGTCTGAGTGTACACACACTAAATTTACTTGTGATTACTACTGATTATTGTAACTGCTAGTTGTACTTCCTGACTGTTACTACTTACTTACTGTACTAGGGGACACTCACTCAGTCACCTCACCAACCAACCCACTCCATTAAAGTACCCCACTTTTCATCCGCCCTTTTAAAAAAGTTTTGTCTATACGCCCAAAACATTGAAGATGTCTGGAAGTGGCAGCCAGCGCGGTTTGGGCAAGGGGAAGGGCAGCAAGGGAATCAGGAGGAGAGGGAGCAGCATTGTGGCAAGCCGCGGCCGCGGGCGCGCCACCATGCACAGTTCCGCAGCAGCAGCAGCAGCGTCAGTGGCTAACATTCCTCCCATAGCCACTGGCCGTGGACGCCTTGGGCGCCGCCCAGCAGGAGCATCTGCAACTCACGCTGCAGAGACACAGCAGCAGCAGCGTGTAGCACCTGCTCCGATTTTCCTCCAGCCGGGTCGGAAACGTCCCATTGAGGAAAAGGATGCAGACACTGTGGTGCAACTCATGACGGAGGATGAGCAGCCCGCCATCAGCTCTGCATCCGAGGCCTCCACCCTCACCACCACCACCACCACCACCACCCCTGTTTGCAGCAGCCGCCCAGCAGGGTCTGGGGAGGAGGCCAGTTCACCGTCAGTCGCCGACCTGTCATTCAGCACTCTTTTGACCCCAGGCATGATGAGTCATTTGTCTGCTGTTGTTGGCGATTTTGAGGAGGAGATGCTGATGGGCACTTTGGGGGATGAGGGATTGGACAGCAAGACTGTGGCGACAGTCAAGCAGCCCATCCATGCATCAGGAGAGGAGTTTGGGGGGTCATCATCCCAGCAGGACATGTTTCAGGAGGGGGAGGATGATGGTGATGACCCGGTGACAGACAGAGACTGGGTGCCACCACCTCCAGGGGATGTCGTCCTCAGCAGCTCGGAGGAGGAGGAGGATGCGCTTGTGGGCCTTGCAAGGAGGCGCATCATTGCAAGCATTGGCAGCGTCCCACAGCCTGCTGGTGTCTCAGGCTCAGCAGCAGCAGCAGCATCAGCCAGTACCACCACCAGCCGCACCCAAGCCCCCCCCCCCAACCACCACAGGGAGACAGGCAGCAGCGCTTCCATGCCGTAGGGGGATGTTTCTGTCACCAATCTGGCGCTTTTTCACCATGCCCACTGTGTACAGCAAGTACGCCACTTGCAACCACTGTCAGCGGAAGTTGAGCAGAGGTGCAGACCCCTTAAAGTTCAGCACCAGCTCGCTCATCAACCACCTTGCGGCTAAACATTTCCACCAGCATGAGGAGTTCCAGAGGCTGAAGGCATCTGGTGCTGGCAGTGGCACCACACCCATCACTGCACAGCCTTCAGCAGCAGCAGCAGCAACAGCAGCCACCCGCCCTCCTGCTCCTCCAGCAGCACCAGCAGGAGTGCGGAAACGCACTGCTCCTCCCCCCTCTGCAACTCCTGCCGCCGACACTGAGGCCTGTTCTGGCAGCCAGTCCTCAGTGGCCTCCTCCGCTGTGTCTGCTGATTCCCGTGTCAGCAAAAGGCCACGCCAGAGCCTTTTGAGCGAGTCCTTCCAGGGGGTGGTTAGGGCTCTGCCTCCCAGCAGCCGTCGCGTGCGGCAGCTGAACGGCTTGCTGGCACGGGCCATGTGCTCCCAACTCCTGCCGTACACGCTCGTGCAGGAGGGGAGCGACATGCGGGCGCTGCTTGCTTGCGCAGCCCCAGACTGGCAGCTCCCCAGCAGACACTTCTTCGCCCGCAAGGCCATTCCTGCACTGCACCGCTTTGTGATGGCCAATGTGGAGCGAGGGCTGGAGCACGCGGTTGGTGAAAGGGTCCACGTCACCATGGACTCCTGGAGCAGCCGCTTCGGGACAGGCCGCTACCTGTCCTTCACTGTCCACTGGGTCAGCTTGGTGGAAGGGGGTGAGGATGGGAGAGCAGCAGCGGGCACAGCAGCAGCAGCAGCAACACAGTGGGTGGTGCCACCCCGCAGGGTCAGGGGAACTGCAGCGGGTTCCTCCGATCCTCTGCCATCCTCCGCCACACCTGGCCAAACCCCCCGCCTCAGCAGCAGCGTGAAGGCCCGCCACTGCCAAGCGCTGCTGCACTTGGTCAGCCTTGGCAAGACCAAGCTGACGGCAGCCCACGTGTTGGCCAAACTCCAGGAGCAGGAGAGGATTTGGCTGACCCCCAGAGGCCTCAGAGTCGGAGAGGTGGTGTCCGACAATGGGGCCAATCTGGTTGCTGCCATAGACAGGGGAAGCCTGACCCACATCCCCTGTCTTGCCCACGTGCTGAACCTGGTGGTGCAGAAGTTCCTGCGCACCTACCAGGGGATGGGCGAACTGCTGGAAACGGCAAGGAATGTTGTGCGTCACTTCCGGCGCTCGGCTGCAGCCTGTGCGAGCCTGGAAGACGTGCAAAAGGAGCTGGATCTGCCACGCCATCGGCTGATCCTTGACGTTCCGACCCGCTGGAACTCCACCCTGGCGATGTTGGAGCGTCTGGTTGAACAGAGGCACGCTGTCAAACAGTACCTTGCCCTGGCCACTGTTTCCGCAGCTCAGAGAAGGGACAAGACCAGCAACATCCCGTCCATCGTCCCCGATGATGACTGGAGGCACATGCAGCAGGTGTGCTTTGTGCTGGCTCCCTTCCTGCAGGCCACAAACATGGTGAGCAGGGACCATGCTATGGTCTGCGAGTGGGTGCCCCTGGTTTCTCTGCTGAACAGGGCCCTCGATGCTTTGCTGGAACAGGGAGCGGCAGCCTTGGACCAGCAGGAGCGGCAACCAGCTGCGCAGTCCACCTCTGAGGGGGAGGAGGAGGAGGACTTGGTGGAGGTCCCTGACCTGGCTGCTGATGAGGGGGATCAGCACAGCGCAGCTGAGTTGGTGCGGGGGTGGAGAGAGGATGAGGCGGCAGAGGAGGAGGATGAGGACAGCACTGACGTCGATGTGCCAGCAGACGTGGCCCGCCTCTTCCCAATGGCAGCGCACATGCTGACGTGCCTGCGCAGGGACCCCAGGGTGATCCAGATGAAGCAGAGGGAGGACATCTGGATCAGCATGATGTTGGACCCACGCCTCAAGGGGAAGTTGAGCCAGTTCCTGCCGCCTGCAGGAGGAGACCCAGCGCAACAAATAAGGAGCTTGCAGCAGGCCCTTGTTGAGCGCTTGGAGGAAGCCTTCCCCCAGCCTTCCACCCCCACTGTCCAGCAGCCAGCACAGAGGCAGCAGCAGGTGCCTGCATCCAGCAGCAGCAAGCGCCCCACAGACCTGCTGTCTCTCAGCCACGAGCTCTACAGGACTGTAGAGGCTCCGGCAGCAGTGACTAGAGAGGAGATGCATGCAGCAGCATCCTCCTCCGGTCACAGCCAGCGCCTGACCCGCATGGTGGCTGACTACATGGGGTCGTACAGCGGGCTTGACAGCGATGCCCCTGTTGATCCCATGGAGTATTGGGTCAAGCGCATGGAGATCTGGAGCGAGCTAGCGCAGTACGCCCTGGAAGTGCTGTCCTGCCCCCCTTCCAGCGTGCTGTCCGAGCGCTGCTTCAGTGCAGCTGGTGGCGTGGTCACCGAGAAACGCTCACGTCTGTCTCACAAGTCTGTGGACAGACTGACGTTTCTGAAGATGAACCAGGCGTGGGTGGAAGGCGAGTTCCTGGCCCCTGTTGTCGGCGAGAGGGGGACATGAACTGGCTGCCGGAACCATCGTTAATGTGCCTTACCACCCTTTACCACCTCCTGGCTCCTGCTCACTAAGCCAGCCTGGTTCACTTTGACTATTACGTCGCCTGCAGCCACACATTTTACACCTACAGTGGGCTGCTGTGTACTGCCCTTCTGCTGTCTGTCTGTGTTTCCCACTGCCAGGGTACACAGAATTACCTTCTTCTGCTGCCACTCTGCCACCAGCTATTACGTCAAACAATAGCTATATTGGTTGCAAAACCAAAACCAAACAAACCATTAAAAAAAAAAAAAGGTTTAATTTTTCTGAGGTGCCCGGGTTGAAAACTGTGTTGTTCCAGTTGTGTATTGGACACAATGTGGGCTGCACGACCGCTGTCTGGGACCTCCTGTTGTGTTTATTTACAGCCCTGGTATCACCGCTAGGTACCAGGGCTATTATGTCACGCTGCCTGCCTGCTGCCACACTCACACTACTCCTCCATTCCTCCTGCTGCTGCTGTCTGTCTGTGTTTCCCACTGCCAGGGTACACAGAATTACCTTCTGCTGCCACACTGCCACCAGCTATTACGTCAAACAATAGCTGCTCACATAATTACTCCTCCATTCCTCCTCCTGCTGCTGCTGCTGTCTGTCTGTGTTTCCCACCGCCAGGGTACACAGATTTACCTTCTGCTGCCACTCTGCCACCAGCTATTACGTTAAAAAATAGCTATATATCTGTGTAATTGGTTGTAAAACCAAAACTACGAAACCATTACAAAAAAAGGTTTAATTTTTCTGAGGTGCCCGGGTTGAAAACTGTGTTGTCCCAGTTGTGTATTGGACACAATGTGGGCTGCACGACCGCTGTCTGGGACCTCCTGTTGTGTTTATTTACAGCCCTGGTATCACCGCTAGGTACCAGGGCTATTATGTCACGCTGCCTGCCTCATTGACTGCATGCTGCCACACACTCATCCTCCTCATCCTGCTGCTGAATTTACCTCCTGCTGTCTGTGTGTTTCCACTGCCAGGGAGCACATACAATGGCGCTTCCAACATGCGTGCGCCACCAGCTATTTGTTGTTACGCTCAAAAATAGCTGCATTTCTTTAAAAAAAAAAAAATGAAAAGAGAAATAAGTGAAGAAGAAGACGATATAGAAGAAGATGAAGAAGAAGAAGATGAAGAAGAAGAAGAAGAAGAAGAAGAAGAAGAAGAAGAAGAAGAAGAAGAAGAAGAAGAAGAAGAAGAAGAAGAAGAAGAAGAAGAAGAAGAAGTAGAAGAAGAAGAAGAAGAAGAAGAAGAAGAAGATGAAGAAGATGAAGAAGATGAAGATGAAGAAGATGAAGATGAAGAAGATGAAGAAGATGAAGAAGATGAAGATGAAGAAGATGAAGAAGAAGATGAAGAAGATGAAGATGAAGAAGATGAAGAAGATGAAGAAGATGAAGATGAAGAAGATGAAGAAGATGAAGAAGAAGATGAAGAAGATGAAGATGAAGAAGATGAAGAAGATGAAGAAGAAGATGAAGAAGATGAAGATGAAGAAGATGAAGAAGATGAAGAAGAAGATGAAGATGAAGAAGATGAAGAAGATGAAGAAGAAGATGAAGAAGATGAAGATGAAGAAGATGAAGATGAAGAAGATGAAGAAGATGAAGAAGAAGATGAAGAAGATGAAGATGAAGAAGATGAAGAAGATGAAGAAGAAGATGAAGATGAAGAAGATGAAGAAGATGAAGAAGAAGATGAAGAAGATGAAGATGAAGAAGATGAAGAAGATGAAGATGAAGAAGAAGAAGAAGAAGATGAAGAAGAAGAAGATGAAGAAGAAGAAGAAGATATAGAAGAAGAAGAAGAAGATATAGAAGATAAAGAAGAAGAAGAAGAAGAAGAAGTATATACAGTACTGAACAAAATTCTGGACACAACTTCTCTTTTCACCTTTTTTTTTTTTAAAGGAACATCCCCACATAATCACTTGCTGTTGTTACTTGGAAAAAAATATGTTTCTTGCATCATTCACCCTCAAAACAAGTGTTGGGAAGCTTTTTAAGGCCAATTCGAATAGTCAGCTCGAATAATGAGCTCGAATACCGACTCGAATAGTGAGCTCGAAGTCCGAGGTCGAATCGAATAGTAAAATTTATTCGACTCGAATATTCGACTGACCTCGAATAATTTACTATTCGAATTCGACCAAACTCGAATTTTAAAAAGGGGTATTTGAGCACCACTACTCTCGCACCCTAAGCGAGAATCATACCCCTAGACCAACGAGCCAGATGGAAGCTAGGGTATAGAAACTGCATCCGCGGCTTGCACACTAAACACACACATGTGCCTTTATTTTTATTTATTTTTTTTTTTAACAGTAGCAAGTTCCTTCTATTGGCTAGATGAATGCTTTGCCTTTAAAGTGATAGATATGCTTGATATTAGTTGAAGCCATTTTTGGTAGATTAAAGATTTTATTGATACATATGTTTTGTTTAAAAAAGCTTCAAAATTGTGACCAGCAAAAACAATGTATGGGTGGTATACTGACACAAGCTCTGCAAGGGCTGCTCTAGGATCATGGGTGCCTTACATGCTAGCACAACATTTGCCAGTAGCATTTCAAAAAATTTTACTTAGGGCAAAAATAAAGTCCGTGCAGCACACACTCATCAACTATCATGAGGGGAACTAGAAAGAAGCCATGCTACACCTCAGAGCCAAACGTTCCCCGTCCTGACATGGCAAGAGGAAAGACTTGGGCTCGTCCGGGATTTGAACCCGGGACCTCTCGCACCCAAAGCGAGAATCATACCCCTAGACCAACGAGCCAGTTAGCAGCCCTGTAGCGACCTGTACCACCCAACCGATGTATATACATGTGTGGTAGTAGGTTCAAAGAAATTGCAAGGAGCATAACTATGAGCGTAGGCCATCACTATGCCTAAATCAAGGGCTCGTCCGGGAATTGAACCCGGGACCTCTCGCACCCGAAGCGAGAATCATACCCCTAGACCAACGAGCCGACTCTGGCGACAGCAGTGGCAGTGAAAAG
>NC_090649.1:103730798-103733298 GCF_040937935.1 Hyperolius riggenbachi
GTTCCCCGTCCTGACATGGCAAGAGGAAAGACTTGGGCTCGTCCAGGATTTGAACCCGGGACCTCTCGCACCCAAAGCGAGAATCATACCCCTAGACCAACGAGCCAGTTAGCAGCCCTGTAGCCACCTGTACCACCCAACCGATGTATATACATGTGTGGTAGTAGGTTCAAAGAAATTGCAAGGAGCATAACTATGAGCGTAGGCCATCACTATGCCTAAATCAAGGGCTCGTCCGGGAATTGAACCCGGGACCTCTCGCACCCGAAGCGAGAATCATACCCCTAGACCAACGAGCCGACTCCGGCGACAGCAGTGGCAGTGAAAAGGACACAGAGTGGTGGAACAGGCTATAAGTGGGCTTTACTTGATTTCTTCACTTACTTTTAGCAAGAGCACTCTTTCGCTTCTGTTCAACACGTAGTTTAAAGGAAAGGCTCATCCGGGATTTGAACCCGGGACCTCTCGCACCCTAAGCGAGAATCATACCCCTAGACCAACGAACCAGATGGAAGCTAGGGTATAGAAACTGCATCCCCGGCTTGCACACTAAACACACACATGTGCCTAGGGGAACTAGAAAGAAGCCGTGCTACACCTCAGAGCCAAACGTTCCCCGTCCTGACATGGCAAGAGGAAAGACTTGGGCTCGTCCGGGATTTGAACCCGGGACCTCTCGCACCCAAAGCGAGAATCATACCCCTAGACCAACGAGCCAGTTAGCAGCCCTGTAGCGACCTGTACCACCCAACCGATGTATATACATGTGTGGTAGTAGGTTCAAAGAAATTGCAAGGAGCATAACTATGAGCGTAGGCCATCACTATGCCTAAATCAAGGGCTCGTCCGGGAATTGAACCCAGGACCTCTCGCACCCGAAGCGAGAATCATACCCCTAGACCAACGAGCCGACTCCGGCGACAGCAGTGGCAGTGAAAAGGACACAGAGTGGTGGAACAGGCTATAAGTGGGCTTTACTTGATTTCTTCACTTACTTTTAGCAAGAGCACTCTTTCGCTTCTGTTCAACACGTAGTTTAAAGGAAGGGCTCGTCCGGGATTTGAACCCGGGACCTCTCGCACCCTAAGCGAGAAGCATACCCCTAGACCAACGAGCCAGATGGAAGCTAGGGTATAGAAACTGCATCCCCGGCTTGCACACTAAACACACACATGTGCCTTTATTTTTATTTTTTTTTTATTTTTTTATTTTTTTAACAGTAGCAAGTTCCTTCTATTGGCTAGATGAATGCTTTGCCTTTAAAGTGATAGATATGCTTAATATTAGTTGAAGCCATTTTTGGTAGATTAAAGATTTTATTGATACATATGTTTTGTTTAAAAAAGCTTCAAAATTGTGACCAGCAAAAACAATGTATGGGTGGTATACTGACACAAGCTCTGCAAGGGCTGCTCTAGGATCATGGGTGCCTTACATGCTAGCACAACATTTGCCAGTAGCATTTCAAAAAATGTTACTTAGGGCAAAAATAAAGTCCGTGCAGCACACACTCATCAACTATCATGAGGGGAACTAGAAAGAAGCCGTGCTACACCTCAGAGCCAAACGTTCCCCGTCCTGACATGGCAAGAGGAAAGACTTGGGCTCGTCCGGGATTTGAACCCGGGACCTCTCGCACCCAAAGCGAGAATCATACCCCTAGACCAACGAGCCAGTTAGCAGCCCTGTAGCGAGCTGTACCACCCAACCGATGTATATACATGTGTGGTAGTAGGTTCAAAGAAATTGCAAGGAGCATAACTATGAGCGTAGGCCATCACTATGCCTAAATCAAGGGCTCGTCCGGGAATTGAACCCGGGACCTCTCGCACCCGAAGCGAGAATCATACCCCTAGACCAACGAGCCGACTCTGGCGACAACAGTGGCAGTGAAAAGGACACAGAGTGGTGGAACAGGCTATAAGTGGGCTTTACTTGATTTCTTCACTTACTTTTAGCAAGAGCACTCTTTCGCTTCAGTTCAACACGTAGTTTAAAGGAAGGGCTCGTCCGGGATTTGAACCCGGGACCTCTCACACCCTAAGCGAGAATCATACCCCTAGACCAACGAGCCAGATGGAAGCTAGGGTATAGAAACTGCATCCCCGGCTTGCACACTAAACACACACATGTGCCTTTATTTTTATTTTTTTTTTATTTTTTTATTTTTTTAACAGTAGCAAGTTCCTTCTATTGGCTAGATGAATGCTTTGCCTTTAAAGTGATAGATATGCTTAATATTAGTTGAAGCCATTTTTGGTAGATTAAAGATTTTATTGATACATATGTTTTGTTTAAAAAAGCTTCAAAATTGTGACCAGCAAAAACAATGTATGGGTGGTATACTGACACAAGCTCTGCAAGGGCTGCTCTAGGATCATGGGTGCCTTACATGCTAGCACAACATTTGCCAGTAGCATTTCAAAAAATGTTACTTAGGGCAAAAATAAAGTCCGTGCAGCACACACTCATCAACTATCATGAGGGGAACTAGAAAGAA
>NC_090649.1:103750798-103753298 GCF_040937935.1 Hyperolius riggenbachi
CACAACATTTGCCAGTAGCATTTCAAAAAATGTTACTTAGGGCAAAAATAAAGTCCGTGCAGCACACACTCATCAACTATCATGAGGGGAACTAGAAAGAAGCCGTGCTACACCTCAGAGCCAAACGTTCCCCGTCCTGACATGGCAAGAGGAAAGACTTGGGCTCGTCCGGGATTTGAACCCGGGACCTCTCGCACCCAAAGCGAGAATCATACCCCTAGACCAACGAGCCAGTTAGCAGCCCTGTAGCGACCTGTACCACCCAACCGATGTATATACATGTGTGGTAGTAGGTTCAAAGAAATTGCAAGGAGCATAACTATGAGCGTAGGCCATCACTATGCCTAAATCAAGGGCTCGTCCGGGAATTGAACCCGGGACCTCTCGCACCCGAAGCGAGAATCATACCCCTAGACCAACGAGCCGACTCTGGCGACAGCAGTGGCAGTGAAAAGGACACAGAGTGGTGGAACAGGCTATAAGTGGGCTTTACTTGATTTCTTCACTTACTTTTAGCAAGAGCACTCTTTCGCTTCTGTTCAACACGTAGTTTAAAGGAAGGGCTCGTCCAGGATTTGAACCCGGGACCTCTCACACCCTAAGCGAGAATCATACCCCTAGACCAACGAGCCAGATGGAAGCTAGGGTATAGAAACTGCATCCCCGGCTTGCACAATAAACACACACATGTGCCTTTATTTTTATTTTTTTTTTATTTTTTTATTTTTTTAACAGTAGCAAGTTCCTTCTATTGGCTAGATGAATGCTTTGCCTTTAAAGTGATAGATATGCTTAATATTAGTTGAAGCCATTTTTGGTAGATTAAAGATTTTATTGATACATATGTTTTGTTTAAAAAAGCTTCAAAATTGTGACCAGCAAAAACAATGTATGGGTGGTATACTGACACAAGCTCTGCAAGGGCTGCTCTAGGATCATGGGTGCCTTACATGCTAGCACAACATTTGCCAGTAGCATTTCAAAAAATGTTACTTAGGGCAAAAATAAAGTCCGTGCAGCACACACTCATCAACTATCATGAGGGGAACTAGAAAGAAGCCGTGCTACACCTCAGAGCCAAACGTTCCCCGTCCTGACATGGCAAGAGGAAAGACTTGGGCTCGTCCGGGATTTGAACCCGGGACCTCTCGCACCCAAAGCGAGAATCATACCCCTAGACCAACGAGCCAGTTAGCAGCCCTGTAGCGACCTGTACCACCCAACCGATGTATATACATGTGTGGTAGTAGGTTCAAAGAAATTGCAAGGAGCATAACTATGAGCGTAGGCCATCACTATGCCTAAATCAAGGGCTCGTCCGGGTATTGAACCCGGGACCTCTCGCACCGGAAGCGAGAATCATACCCCTAGACCAACGAGCCGACTCCGGCGACAGCAGTGGCAGTGAAAAGGACACAGAGTGGTGGAACAGGCTATAAGTGGCTTTACTTGATTTCTTCACTTACTTTTAGCAAGAGCACTCTTTCGCTTCTGTTCAACACGTAGTTTAAAGGAAGGGCTCGTCCGGGATTTGAACCCGGGACTTCTCGCACCCTAAGCGAGAATCATACCCCTAGACCAACGAGCCAGATGGAAGCTAGGGTATAGAAACTGCATCCCCGGCTTGCACACTAAACACACACATGTGCCTTTATTTTTATTTTTTTTTTATTTTTTTATTTTTTTAACAGTAGCAAGTTCCTTCTATTGGCTAGATGAATGCTTTGCCTTTAAAGTGATAGATATGCTTAATATTAGTTGAAGCCATTTTTGGTAGATTAAAGATTTTATTGATACATATGTTTTGTTTAAAAAAGCTTCAAAATTGTGACCAGCAAAAACAATGTATGGGTGGTATACTGACACAAGCTCTGCAAGGGCTGCTCTAGGATCATGGGTGCCTTACATGCTAGCACAACATTTGCCAGTAGCATTTCAAAAAATGTTACTTAGGGCAAAAATAAAGTCCGTGCAGCACACACTCATCAACTATCATGAGGGGAACTAGAAAGAAGCCGTGCTACACCTCAGAGCCAAACGTTCCCCGTCCTGACATGGCAAGAGGAAAGACTTGGGCTCGTCCGGGATTTGAACCCGGGACCTCTCGCACCCAAAGCGAGAATCATACCCCTAGACCAACGAGCCAGTTAGCAGCCCTGTAGCGACCTGTACCACCCAACCGATGTATATACATGTGTGGTAGTAGGTTCAAAGAAATTGCAAGGAGCATAACTATGAGCGTAGGCCATCACTATGCCTAAATCAAGGGCTCGTCCGGGAATTGAACCCGGGACCTCTCGCACCCGAAGCGAGAATCATACCCCTAGACCAACGAGCCGACTCTGGCGACAGCAGTGGCAGTGAAAAGGACACAGAGTGGTGGAACAGGCTATAAGTGGGCTTTACTTGATTTCTTCACTTACTTTTAGCAAGAGCACTCTTTCGCTTCTGTTCAACACGTAGTTTAAAGGAAGGGCTCGTCCGGGATTTGAACCCGGGA
>NC_090649.1:103768298-103770798 GCF_040937935.1 Hyperolius riggenbachi
CCAACGAGCCGAATCTGGCGACAGCAGTGGCAGTGAAAAGGACACAGAGTGGTGGAACAGGCTATAAGTGGGCTTTACTTGATTTCTTCACTTACTTTTAGCAAGAGCACTCTTTCGCTTCTGTTCAACACGTAGTTTAAAGGAAGGGCTCGTCCAGGATTTGAACCCGGGAACTCTCGCACCCTAAGCGAGAATCATACCCCTAGACCAACGAGCCAGATGGAAGCTAGGGTATAGAAGCTGCATCCCCGGCTTGCACACTAAACACACACATGTGCCTTTATTTATTTTTTTTATTATTTTTTTTTTTTTTAACAGTAGCAAGTTCCTTCTATTGGCTAGATGAATGCTTTGCCTTTAAAGTGATAGATAAAGTCCGTGCAGCACACACTCATCAACTATCATGAGGGGAACTAGAAAGAAGCCGTGCTACACCTCAGAGCCAAACGTTCCCCGTCCTGACATGGCAAGAGGAAAGACTTGGGCTCGTCCGGGATTTGAACCCGGGACCTCTCGCACCCAAAGCGAGAATCATACCCCTAGACCAACGAGCCAGTTAGCAGCCCGTTAGCAGCCCTGTAGCGACCTGTACCACCCAACCGATGTATATACATGTGTGGTAGTAGGTTCAAAGAAATTGCAAGGAGCATAACTATGAGCGTAGGCCATCACTATGCCTAAATCAAGGGCTCGTCCGGGAATTGAACCCGGGACCTCTCGCACCCGAAGCGATTCTCGCTTAGACCAACGAGCCGACTCTGGCGACAGCAGTGGCAGTGAAAAGGACACAGAGTGGTGGAACAGGCTATAAGTGGGCTTTACTTGATTTCTTCACTTACTTTTAGCAAGAGCACTCTTTCGCTTCTGTTCAACACGTAGTTTAAAGGAAGGGCTCATCCGGGATTTGAACCCAGGACCTCTCGCACCCTAAGCGAGAATCATACCCCTAGACCAACAAGCCAGATGGAAGCTAGGGTATAGAAACTGCATCCCCGGCTTGCACACTAAACACACACATGTGCCTTTATTTTTTTTATTTATTTTTTTAACAGTAGCAAGTTCCTTCTATTGGCTAGATGAATGCTTTGCCTTTAAAGTGATAGATATGCTTAATATTAGTTGAAGCCATTTTTGGTAGATTAAAGATTTTATTGATACATATGTTTTGTTTAAAAAAGCTTCAAAATTGTGACCAGCAAAAACAATGTATGGGTGGTATACTGACACAAGCTCTGCAAGGGCTGCTCTAGGATCATGGGTGCCTTACATGCTAGCACAACATTTGCCAGTAGCATTTCAAAAAATGTTACTTAGGGCAAAAATAAAGTCCGTGCAGCACACACTCATCAACTATCATGAGGGGAACTAGAAAGAAGCCGTGCTACACCTCAGAGCCAAACGTTCCCCGTCCTGACATGGCAAGAGGAAAGACTTGGGCTCGTCCGGGATTTGAACCCGGGACCTCTCGCACCCAAAGCGAGAATCATACCCCTAGACCAACGAGCCAGTTAGCAGCCCTGTAACGACCTGTACCACCCAACCGATGTATATACATGTTTGGTAGTAGGTTCAAAGAAATTGCAAGGAGCATAACTATGAGCGTAGGCCATCACTATGCCTAAATCAAGGCCTCGTCCGGGAATTGAACCCGGGACCTCTCGCACCCGAAGCGAGAATTATACCCCTAGACCAACGAGCCGACTCTAGTGACAGCAGTGGCAGTGAAAAGGACACAGAGTGGTGGAACAGGCTATAAGCGGTCTTTACTTGATTTCTTCACTTACTTTTAGCAAGAGCACTCTTTCGCTTCTGTTCAACACGTAGTTTAAAGGAAGGACTCGTCCGGGATTTGAACCCGGGACCTTTCGCACCCTAAGCGAGAATCATACCCCTAGACCAACGAGCCAGATGGAAGCTAGGGTATAGAAACTGCATCCCCGGCTTGCACACTAAACACACACATGTGCCTTTATTTTTTTTTTATTTTATTATTTTTTTTTTTTAACAGTAGCAAGTTCCTTCTATTGGCTAGATGAATGCTTTGCCTTTAAAGTGATAGATATGCTTAATATTAGTTGAAGCCATTTTTGGTAGATTAAAGATTTTATTGATACATATGTTTTGTTTAAAAAAGCTTCAAAATTGTGACCAGCAAAAACAATGTATGGGTGGTATACTGACACAAGCTCTGCAAGGGCTGCTCTAGGATCATGGGTGCCTTACATGCTAGCACAACATTTGCCAGTAGCATTTCAAAAAATGTTACTTAGGGCAAAAATAAAGTCCGTGCAGCACACACTCATCAACTATCATGAGGGGAACTAGAAAGAAGCCGTGCTACACCTCAGAGCCAAACGTTCCCCGTCCTGACATGGCAAGAGGAAAGACTTGGGCTCATCCGGGATTTGAACCTGGGACCTCTCGCACCCAAAGCGAGAATCATACCCCTAGCCCAACGAGCCAGTTAGCAGCCCTGTAGCGACCTGTACCACCCAACCGA
>NC_090649.1:103775798-103780798 GCF_040937935.1 Hyperolius riggenbachi
ACCGATGTATATACATGTGTGGTAGTAGGTTCAAAGAAATTGCAAGGAGCATAACTATGAGCGTAGGCCATCACTATGCCTAAATCAAGGGCTCGTCCGGGAATTGAACCCGGGACCTCTCGCACCCGAAGCGAGAATCATACCCCTAGACCAACGAGCCGACTCTGGCGACAGCAGTGGCAGTGAAAAGGACACAGAGTGGTGGAACAGGCTATAAGTGGGCTTTACTTGATTTCTTCACTTACTTTTAGCAAGAGCACTCTTTCGCTTCTGTTCAACACGTAGTTTAAAGGAAGGGCTCGACCAGGATTTGAACCCGGGAACTCTCGCACCCTAAGCGAGAATCATACCCCTAGACCAACGAGCCAGATGGAAGCTAGGGTATAGAAACTGCATCCCCGGCTTGCACACTAAACACACACATGTGCCTTTATTTATTTTTTTTATTATTTTTTTTTTTTTTAACAGTAGCAAGTTCCTTCTATTGGCTAGATGAATGCTTTGCCTTTAAAGTGATAGATAAAGTCCGTGCAGCACACACTCATCAACTATCATGAGGGGAACTAGAAAGAAGCCTTGCTACACCTCAGAGCCAAACGTTCCCCGTCCTGACATGGCAAGAGGAAAGACTTGGGCTCGTCCGGGATTTGAACCCGGGACCTCTCGCACCCAAAGCGAGAATCATACCCCTAGACCAACGAGCCAGTTAGCAGCCCTGTAGCGACCTGTACCACCCAACCGATGTATATACATGTGTGGTAGTAGGTTCAAAGAAATTGCAAGGAGCATAACTATGAGCGTAGGCCATCACTATGTCTAAATCAAGGGCTCGTCCGGGAATTGAACCCGGGACCTCTCGCACCCGAAGCGATTCTCGCTTAGATTAACGAGCCGACTCTGGCGACAGCAGTGGCAGTGAAAAGGACACAGAGTGGTGGAACAGGCTATAAGTGGGCTTTACTTGATTTCTTCACTTACTTTTAGCAAGAGCACTCTTTCGCTTCTGTTCAACACGTAGTTTAAAGGAAGGGCTCATCCGGGATTTGAACCCAGGACCTCTCGCACCCTAAGCGAGAATCATACCCCTAGACCAACGAGCCAGATGGAAGCTAGGGTATAGAAACTGCATCCCCGGCTTGCACACTAAACACACACATGTGCCTTTATTTTTTTTATTTATTTTTTTAACAGTAGCAAGTTCCTTCTATTGGCTAGATGAATGCTTTGCCTTTAAAGTGATAGATATGCTTAATATTAGTTGAAGCCATTTTTGGTAGATTAAAGATTTTATTGATACATATGTTTTGTTTAAAAAAGCTTCAAAATTGTGACCAGCAAAAACAATGTATGGGTGGTATACTGACACAAGCTCTGCAAGGGCTGCTCTAGGATCATGGGTGCCTTACATGCTAGCACAACATTTGCCAGTAGCATTTCAAAAAATGTTACTTAGGGCAAAAATAAAGTCCGTGCAGCACACACTCATCAACTATCATGAGGGGAACTAGAAAGAAGCCGTGCTACACCTCAGAGCCAAACGTTCCCCGTCCTGACATGGCAAGAGGAAAGACTTGGGCTCGTCCGGGATTTGAACCCGGGACCTCTCGCACCCAAAGCGAGAATCATACCCCTAGACCAACGAGCCAGTTAGCAGCCCTGTAGCGACCTGTACCACCCAACCGATGTATATACATGTGTGGTAGTAGGTTCAAAGAAATTGCAAGGAGCATAACTATGAGCGTAGGCCATCACTATGCCTAAATCAAGGGCTCGTCCGGGTATTGAACCCGGGACCTCTCGCACCCGAAGCGAGAATCATACCCCTAGACCAACGAGCCGACTCTGGCGACAGCAGTGGCAGTGAAAAGGACACAGAGTGGTGGAACAGGCTATAAGTGGGCTTTACTTGATTTCTTCACTTACTTTTAGCAAGAGCACTCTTTCGCTTCTGTTCAACACGTAGTTTAAAGGAAGGGCTCGTCCAGGATTTGAACCCGGGACCTCTCGCACCCTAAGCGAGAATCATACCCCTAGACCAACGAGCCAGATGGAAGCTAGGGTATAGAAACTGCATCCCCGGCTTGCACACTAAACACACACATGTGCCTTTATTTTATTTTTTTTTTTTTTTTATTTTTTTAACAGTAGCAAGTTCCTTCTATTGGCTAGATGAATGCTTTGCCTTTAAAGTGATAGATATGCTTAATATTAGTTGAAGCCATTTTTGGTAGATTAAAGATTTTATTGATATATATGTTTTGTTTAAAAAAGCTTCAAAATTGTGACCAGCAAAAACAATGTATGGGTGGTATACTGACACAAGCTCTGCAAGGGCTGCTCTAGGATCATGGGTGCCTTACATGCTAGCACAACATTTGCCAGTAGCATTTCAAAAAATGTTACTTAGGGCAAAAATAAAGTCCGTGCAGCACACACTCATCAACTATCATGAGGGGAACTAGAAAGAAGCCGTGCTACACCTCAGAGCCAAACGTTCCCCGTCCTGACATGGTAAGAGGAAAGACTCTTGGGCTCATCGGGGATTTGAACCCGGGACCTCTCGCACCCAAAGCAAGAATCATACCCCTAGACCAACGAGCCAGTTAGCAGCCCTGTAGCGACTTGTACCACCCAACCCATGTATATACATGTGTGGTAGTAGGTTCAAAGAAATTGCAAGGAGCATAACTATGAGCGTAGGCCATCACTATGCCTAAATCAAGGGCTCGTCCGGGAATTGAACCCGGGACCTCTCGCACCCGAAGCGAGAATCATACCCCTAGACCAACGAGCCGACTCTGGCGACAGCAGTGGCAGTGAAAAGGACACAGAGTGGTGGAACAGGCTATAAGTGGGCTTTACTTGATTTCTTCACTTACTTTTAGCAAGAGCACTCTTTCGCTTCTGTTCAACACGTAGTTTAAAGGAAGGGCTCGTCCAGGATTTGAACCCGGGACCTCTCACACCCTAAGCGAGAATCATACCCCTAGACCAACGAGCCAGATGGAAGCTAGGGTATAGAAACTGCATCCCCGGCTTGCACACTAAACACACACATGTGCCTTTATTTATTTTTTTTATTATTTATTTTTTTTTTTAACAGTAGCAAGTTCCTTCTATTGGCTAGATGAATGCTTTGCCTTTAAAGTGATAGATATGCTTAATATTAGTTGAAGCCATTTTTGGTAGATTAAAGATTTTATTGATACATATGTTTTGTTTAAAAAAGCTTCAAAATTGTGACCAGCAAAAACAATGTATGACTGACTGACACAAGCTCTGCAAGGGCTGCTCTAGGATCATGGGTGCCTTACATGCTAGCACAACATTTGCCAGTAGCATTTCAAAAAATGTTACTTAGGGCAAAAATAAAGTCCGTGCAGCACACACTCATCAACTATCATGAGGGGAACTAGAAAGAAGCCGTGCTACACCTCAGAGCCAAACGTTCCCCGTCCTGACATGGCAAGAGGAAAGACTCTTGGGCTAATCGGGGATTTGAACCCGGGACCTCTCGCACCCAAAGCGAGAATCATACCCCTAGACCAACGAGCCAGTTAGCAGCCCTGTAGCGACCTGTACCACCCAACCGATGTATATACATGTGTGGTAGTAGGTTCAAAGAAATTGCAAGGAGCATAACTATGAGCGTAGGCCATCACTATGCCTAAATCAAGGGCTCGTCCGGGAATTGAACCCGGGACCTCTCGCACCCGAAGCGAGAATCATACCCCTAGACCAACGAGCCGAATCTGGCGACAGCAGTGGCAGTGAAAAGGACACAGAGTGGTGGAACAGGCTATAAGTGGGCTTTACTTGATTTCTTCACTTACTTTTAGCAAGAGCACTCTTTCGCTTCTGTTCAACACGTAGTTTAAAGGAAGGGCTCGTCCAGGATTTGAACCCGGGAACTCTCGCACCCTAAGCGAGAATCATACCCCTAGACCAACGAGCCAGATGGAAGCTAAGGTATAGAAACTGCATCCCCGGCTTGCACACTAAACACACACATGTGCCTTTATTTATTTTTTTTATTATTTTTTTTTTTTTTAACAGTAGCAAGTTCCTTCTATTGGCTAGATGAATGCTTTGCCTTTAAAGTGATAGATAAAGTCCGTGCAGCACACACTCATCAACTATCATGAGGGGAACTAGAAAGAAGCCGTGCTACACCTCAGAGCCAAACGTTCCCCGTCCTGACATGGCAAGAGGAAAGACTTGGGCTCGTCCGGGATTTGAACCCGGGACCTCTCGCACCCAAAGCGAGAATCATACCCCTAGACCAACGAGCCAGTTAGCAGCCCGTTAGCAGCCCTGTAGCGACCTGTACCACCCAACCGATGTATATACATGTGTGGTAGTAGGTTCAAAGAAATTGCAAGGAGCATAACTATGAGCGTAGGCCATCACTATGCCTAAATCAAGGGCTCGTCCGGGAATTGAACCCGGGACCTCTCGCACCCGAAGCGATTCTCGCTTAGACCAACGAGCCGACTCTGGCGACAGCAGTGGCAGTGAAAAGGACACAGAGTGGTGGAACAGGCTATAAGTGGGCTTTACTTGATTTCTTCACTTACTTTTAGCAAGAGCACTCTTTCGCTTCTGTTCAACACGTAGTTTAAAGGAAGGGCTCATCCGGGATTTGAACCCAGGACCTCTCACACCCTAAGCGAGAATCATACCCCTAGACCAACAAGCCAGATGGAAGCTAGGGTATAGAAACTGCATCCCCGGCTTGCACACTAAACACACACATGTGCCTTTATTTTTTTTATTTATTTTTTTAACAGTAGCAAGTTCCTTCTATTGGCTAGATGAATGCTTTGCCTTTAAAGTGATAGATATGCTTAATATTAGTTGAAGCCATTTTTGGTAGATTAAAGATTTTATTGATACATATGTTTTGTTTAAAAAAGCTTCAAAATTGTGACCAGCAAAAACAATGTATGGGTGGTATACTGACACAAGCTCTGCAAGGGCTGCTCTAGGATCATGGGTGC
>NC_090649.1:103785798-103805798 GCF_040937935.1 Hyperolius riggenbachi
TTGTGTGTTACATTAGAGACAGGCAGCTGCTGCAAGCTTACAGGTTTAGGCCTCAGGGGGGCCTTGCCTCTGTGGGCAGCTGTCCTCTGTTTATTTCTCTCATCTATACCAGTATTTCTGCTGTCCTTTACTAATAGTATTGTAGTTATACTGTACTAGGAGTAGGACACTCACTGACTGTCACTGTTTATAGGCTACTAGCTAGCTCCTGCGTGTGTGCACTCACTCACTGTCTGTGTGTACACACACTCTATTTCCTTCTGATTACTGATAGATTATGTAACGATCGGTGGGCGCAGAGAGTATCTGATTACCGGTGATCTGCAGTATCACCGGAAATACAGATATATACCAGATTATAAGTGAACTGCAGTCTCACCGATAATCCGATATACAAACTAACCTCTGATCACCTGAATAGAGTGTAGTGTTTGGTGTAACTGTAACACTAAGAGGACAAGGCCTCAATGCAGTAAGGAGTACTGCACAGATTCCTTCCGCAGACCTGAGCTCTCCAAGACGGGAGGAGTCAGACTGACAGTAGGAAGGGATATCTGAAAGTGACCCTCAGGAGGAAGGATCGCTAACAGAGCGAGGAACCGCCTCTAACGGTAAGGTCGGTTCTCGAGGTCGGACAAGCCAGGTCGTACACACACGGACAGATAAAGTACAGGATCAGGAGGCAAAGGCAGAGTCAGAGTACAGGCAGGGTTCAGCAACGGGGTATCAGAAATATCGGGGTACAAAATCAGGAGGCAGAAGCAGAGTCAAAGTACGAGCCGGGGTTCGGCAACAGAGTATCAGAAATATCGAGGTGCAAGATCAGAGTTCAGGAGGATAGTCAAGGCAGGCAAAAGTCATAACAGATAATCACAATCAAACTAGTACTTTAGCTATCAACAGAATCTAGCTTAGTGTAGGATTACAGCTCCAGCTGGTCCCGGCACACTAACGGATCTAACTACGGATCTGGGTGCTCCCACATATGTGAACGCAACGCCAGACAAGGAGCAAGTGAACAACCAGCAGTATATATACTCTAGGACCTTTCCAGGACCTCCCTAATTGCTGGTCCAATGGGAGCAGTGGAATTTGTCAGCTGACCCAGCTGGTCAGCCGACACCCTTCTAACTGCTATTTAAATTCTGCCTCAGTGCTCGCGCGCGTGTAAGTCTGAATCTTGGTGGACTATCAGTCCCAGCCACACCAGTACTGTTTTGCAATGTATCTAATGCGGGGGTCGCCTCTGATGTGGATTCCGCCGTTACCAATGCGGATTCCGCCGCACTGCCCATGCGGCATGCGGCGTTTTTTCCGCGTTGTGACGCCATGCTGGACGCGGAAACCGCCGCCTCACCTCGAGAGACGGCGGCTTTTCCGCGTTTCCTCACAGTACCCCCCTCCCGAGGAGTGGACTCCGGACAACTCCCACCAGGTTTCTCGGGATGTACAGCATGAAATTCCTTCACTAACTCGTCCGCATGCATGCGGTTCCTAGGTACCCATTGCCTCTCCTCAATCCCGTACCCCTTCCAATGTACGAGGTACTGTACCGAGTTCTGTACAGTACGTGAATCTATGATCTTCTCCACTTCGTACTCGGGTTGGGCATCCACCAACACGGGAGGAGGAGGAGTGGGACCCACCTGGACTGCTGGTTTAAGAAGGGATACGTGGAAAGACCTCACCCCCCGCATGCTGGTGGGAAGGTCAATGGAATAAGTAACATTATTAATCTTCTTGGTCACGGAAAATGGGCCCACAAACCTGGGACCCAGTTTGGCAGATGGCTACTTCAGGGTCAAGTGACGCGTGGACACCCAGACTAGATCCCCTGGCCGAAACTTCCATTCCACGGACCGTCTCTTATCTGCTTGACCCTTCTGACTCTGGAACGCCTTCTGTAAATTCCCCTTAACAATTCCCCAATTGTCCCTGAGTGATCTCTGCCAATCTTCCAGTGCTGGAAATGGAGACGAGACAACTGGAAAAGGGGAAAATTTGGGTGACCTCCCTGTTACAATCTGAAATGGGGAAAACCCAGACGAGGAATTCTTTAAATTATTTTGAGCGAATTCCGCGAAGGGCAAAAATTTCACCCAGTCACTCTGGGCCTCAGCAACGTAGCATCTCAGGAATTGCTCCAGGGATTGGTTAATGCGTTCTGTCTGCCCATTGGTCTGTGGGTGGTAGCCTGACGAGAAAGACAATTTCATGCCCATTTGGTGGCAAAATGCCCTCCAGAATCCAGACACAAACTGGACTCCCCTATCAGACACGATGTCTTCCGGAATGCCATGCAGCCGGAAGATGTGAATGATAAACAATTCAGCCAGTTCTTGAGCCGAGGGGAGTCCTTTCAGGGGCACAAAATGGGCCATTTTGCTAAACCGATCGACTACCACCCAAATGACCGACATGCCTTCAGACCTGGGCAATTCCCCCACAAAATCCATGGACAAGTGGGTCCATGGCTCACTCGGGGTGGGCAAAGGCTGCAACCTTCCTACAGGTGCCAGCCGGGAGGGCTTACTCTGGGCGCACACCGCACACTCCCTAACATACTCCTTGCAATCTGTTGCCAAGGAAGGCCACCAAGCACACCTGGCAATCAGATCCTGCGTTCTGGCAGCTCCAGGATGACCAGCATTCTTATGGGCGTGAAAGAGTTGCAGAACCTGTAACCGGAATGGTAGTGGTATGAACAAGACCCCTTCGGGTTTCCCTTCAGGAACCTCCTGCTGAAAGGGACCCACGATCTCTGTCCACTCTTCCCAAGACTCCGTGGCGGCTAACACCAGTTTCTGCGGAATGATGGATTCAGGAGTGGGGGGCTGTGCTGTCTCAGGTTCGAAACACCTGGAGAGGGCATCTGCCTTGATGTTTTTGCTACCTGGAGTGTATGTGATTATAAACCTGAATCTCGTAAAAAACAAGGACCACCGGGCCTGACGGGGACTAAGCCTCTTAGCCCCCTCGATGTACTCCAAGTTCTTGTGGTCGGTGTAAACAGTGATCATGTGCTCTGCCCCCTCCAACCAGTGGCGCCACTCCTCAAATGCCAATTTAATGGCCAGGAGCTCTCTGTTGCCTATATCGTAGTTTCTCTCCGCCGGAGAGAACCTACGGGAAAAGTACGCACAGGGATGTAGTCTTCCCTGTAACCCTGATCGCTGAGACAGCACAGCCCCTACCCCGACCTCCGAGGCATCGACCTCAACAATGAACGGATAAGCGGTGTCGACATGTCTCAGGATTGGTGCGGAACAAAACAATTTTTTCAGACTAGAAAATGCATTCTGAGCCTCCGGAGACCAGTGGGTAGTATCTGCCCCCTTTTTTGTAAGACTGGTAAGGGGTGCAATGATTGTGGAGTACCCTTTTATAAACCTCCTATAATAATTTGCAAAACCCAGGAATCTCTGGAGGGCTTTCAGACCCACAGGTTGCGGCCATTCTAGGACAGCTGTGACTTTAGCAGGGTCATTGACAGACCTGAGGTAGAAATCACATACCCCAGAAACGTGACGGATGTCACCTCAAAAATACACTTTTCTAACTTGGCATAGAGTCTATTCTGTCTTAATTTGTTTAGGACAAATTTCACATGGACCCTGTGTTCGGGGAGGTTATTGGAATAAATTAATATATCATCGAGATATACCAGTACGAATTTACCCAATACCTCCCGGAATACCTCATTGATTAGTTCCTGGAAGACGGCGGGCGCATTGCACAACCCGAAGGGCATCACCAAGTATTCGTAATGCCCGTCGGGTGTGTTAAAGGCCGTCTTCCATTCATCGCCCCTTCTAATGCGGATTAGGTTGTATGCCCCCCTCAGATCTAACTTAGAAAAGATCTTTGCAGTAGTGACCTGCGTGAATAAGTCGTCTATCAATGGTAACGGATAGCGATTTTTCACCGTGATTTTATTGAGACCTCGGTAGTCGATACAAGGTCGAAGACCCCCGTCTTTTTTCTTAACAAAAAAGAAACCGGCCCCAGCAGGTGACCGAGAGGGCCGAATAAACCCCTTGGCCAGGTTGTCACGAATGTAATCCTGCATGGCCAACTTCTCGGGACCGGACAAGTTATACAGGTGACCCCTAGGGGGCATACAACCAGCACGGAGATCAATGGGGCAATCGAACGGGCGATGAGGAGGTAATTGATCAGCAGACTTGGGACAAAAGACATCAGAAAAATCGGAATACACCTCGGGAACACCCTCCACGTACACCTTGGTCTGACCCAATGTCACCTTTCCTAGACACTGTTGGTGACAACGATCAGACCATCTGGTTACCTGACCCGTGGCCCAGTCGATTTGTGGAGAGTGGGCCTGTAACCAAGGCATGCCTAAGATAATAGTGGAGGTTGACATGTTCAAAACGAAAAACTGTAGCTGTTCCCCATGCAATACCCCTATCGTAACCCTCACCTGCGGAGTCTGAGACAGGGGACGATCCCGTTGCAGCGGGGAATCGTCTACTGCCGTGACCTGAATGGGGGGACTTACTGGAGTGAGAGGAATACCCAACTCCCGAGCAAATTCAAGGTTCATAAAATTGGCCGCTGAGCCAGAGTCAATAAAAGCTTCAGTGTCCACAGACTTATCATCCCACGTAATAGTACAGGGGAGAAGTAACTTCTTCTCTTTTTGGGGTGAGAATGAAGTGCCTAGGGTGTCACCCCCCACTACTCCTAGGCAGACCCGTTTCCCGACTTGTTAGGGCAGTTTCGCACCCTGTGCCCTGCTTCTGCACAATACAGGCACAGTTGTTCTGTTATTCTCCGCCTACGTTCCACCTGGGTCAATCTTGATCGACCAATTTGCATGGGTTCGGGTGGTGGTGAGGCTGGAGAGGGTGACACCGGTGGAGATGCCGTTACTGCGGGTGTACCAGAAGGTGCCACATACGAAGTCACCCTGACCCGGTGACTGCCCCTAGTCTGCCTCTGATGGCGTAGTCGACGATCGACTCTGATGGCCGATGATATGGCCTCATCGACTGTTGCGGGCTCGGGTAAGGTTAGCATCAAATCAGAGACCTCCTCCGACAACCCAGATAGAAAATAATCCATCAGAGCAAAATTGTCGAATCTGGCGGTAACAGACCACCTACGAAATTCTGCTGCGTAATCCTCGACCGACCCTCTGCCTTGCCGCAAAAGTTTGAGCTTCCGCTCTGAAGTTGCCGCAAGGTCAGGGTCGTCGTATATTACGGCCATAGCCTTAAAAAATTCCTCGACTGAGGTCAGAGCTAAATTAGTGGGGGACAGGTTGTATGCCCAGGACTGGGAATCACCAGTTAACAGTGTTTTAATGAAAATGACCCGTTGGGTCTCAGTCCCCGAGGATCGGGGTCTTAACTCGAAGTATGACAACACTCTACTCTTGAAATTCCGGAAGTCAGACTTGTGGCCGGAAAATTTATCAGGTACAGGCATACGTATGTCATCACTAGGAGGGGATCGCACTGAATCAACTGACGTCTGGAGGGTTTGCACAGAGCCCGAAAGGGCATCAATCAAAGCTTTGTGCTGGCCCAGTGCTTGATGGAGGTTATCCACCGAAGTGGCAAGCATACCCAGACGACCAGTGTTTGCGTCCATTTTGTTTTTTGGTCTGGCGTTCTGTAACGATCGGTGGGCGCAGAGAGTATCTGATTACCGGTGATCTGCAGTATCACCGGAAATACAGATATATACCAGATTATAAGTGAACTGCAGTCTCACCGATAATCCGATATACAAACTAACCTCTGATCACCTGAATAGAGTGTAGTGTTTGGTGTAACTGTAACACTAAGAGGACAAGGCCTCAATGCAGTAAGGAGTACTGCACAGATTCCTTCCGCAGACCTGAGCTCTCCAAGACGGGAGGAGTCAGACTGACAGTAGGAAGGGATATCTGAAAGTGACCCTCAGGAGGAAGGATCGCTAACAGAGCGAGGAACCGCCTCTAACGGTAAGGTCGGTTCTCGAGGTCGGACAAGCCAGGTCGTACACACACGGACAGATAAAGTACAGGATCAGGAGGCAAAGGCAGAGTCAGAGTACAGGCAGGGTTCAGCAACGGGGTATCAGAAATATCGGGGTACAAAATCAGGAGGCAGAAGCAGAGTCAAAGTACGAGCCGGGGTTCGGCAACAGAGTATCAGAAATATCGAGGTGCAAGATCAGAGTTCAGGAGGATAGTCAAGGCAGGCAAAAGTCATAACAGATAATCACAATCAAACTAGTACTTTAGCTATCAACAGAATCTAGCTTAGTGTAGGATTACAGCTCCAGCTGGTCCCGGCACACTAACGGATCTAACTACGGATCTGGGTGCTCCCACATATGTGAACGCAACGCCAGACAAGGAGCAAGTGAACAACCAGCAGTATATATACTCTAGGACCTTTCCAGGACCTCCCTAATTGCTGGTCCAATGGGAGCAGTGGAATTTGTCAGCTGACCCAGCTGGTCAGCCGACACCCTTCTAACTGCTATTTAAATTCTGCCTCAGTGCTCGCGCGCGTGTAAGTCTGAATCTTGGTGGACTATCAGTCCCAGCCACACCAGTACTGTTTTGCAATGTATCTAATGCGGGGGTCGCCTCTGATGTGGATTCCGCCGTTACCAATGCGGATTCCGCCGCACTGCCCATGCGGCATGCGGCGTTTTTTCCGCGTTGTGACGCCATGCTGGACGCGGAAACCGCCGCCTCACCTCGAGAGACGGCGGCTTTTCCGCGTTTCCTCACAGATTATTGTTAGTTAGTTGTACTTACTGTTACTACTTACTCTTACTGTACTAGGAGTCTAGGACACTCAGTCAGACAGTCACTGTGTTCATAGGCTACTAGCTCCTGCGTGCGGTCACTCACTGTCTGAGTGTACACACACCACCCACACTCCATTTCCTTCTGATCGCTGATTGATTATTGTAATTAGTTAGTTCTACTTACTGTTACTACTTACTCTTACTGTACTAGGAGTCTAGGACACTCAGTCACTGTGTGTTCATAGGCTACTAGCTCCTGCGTGCGGTCACTCACTGTCTGAGTGTACACACACCACCCACACTCCATTTCCTTCTGATCGCTGATTGATTATTGTAATTAGTTAGTTCTACTTACTGTTACTACTTACTCTTACTGTACTAGGAGTCTAGGACACTCAGTCACTGTGTTCATAGGCTACTAGCTCCTGCGTGCGGTCACTCACTGTCTGAGTGTACACACACCACCCACACTCCATTTCCTTCTGATCGCTGATTGATTATTGTAATTAGTTAGTTCTACTTACTGTTACTACTTACTCTTACTGTACTAGGAGTCTAGGACACTCAGTCACTGTGTTCATAGGCTACTAGCTCCTGCGTGCGGGCACTCACTGTCTGAGTGTACACACACCACCCACACTCCATTTCCTTCTGATCGCTGATTGATTATTGTAATTAGTTAGTTCTACTTACTGTTACTACTTACTCTTACTGTACTAGGAGTCTAGGACACTCAGTCACTGTGTGTTCATAGGCTACTAGCTCCTGCGTGCGGTCACTCACTGTCTGAGTGTACACACACCACCCACACTCCATTTCCTTCTGATCGCTGATTGATTATTGTAATTAGTTAGTTCTACTTACTGTTACTACTTACTCTTACTGTACTAGGAGTCTAGGACACTCAGTCACTGTGTGTTCATAGGCTACTAGCTCCTGCGTGCGGTCACTCACTGTCTGAGTGTACACACACCACCCACACTCCATTTCCTTCTGATCGCTGATTGATTATTGTAATTAGTTAGTTCTACTTACTGTTACTACTTACTCTTACTGTACTAGGAGTCTAGGACACTCAGTCACTGTGTTCATAGGCTACTAGCTCCTGCGTGCGGGCACTCACTGTCTGAGTGTACACACACCACCCACACTCCATTTCCTTCTGATCGCTGATTGATTATTGTAATTAGTTAGTTCTACTTACTGTTACTACTTACTCTTACTGTACTAGGAGTCTAGGACACTCAGTCACTGTGTGTTCATAGGCTACTAGCTCCTGCGTGCGGTCACTCACTGTCTGAGTGTACACACACCACCCACACTCCATTTCCTTCTGATCGCTGATTGATTATTGTAATTAGTTAGTTCTACTTACTGTTACTACTTACTCTTACTGTACTAGGAGTCTTGGACACTCAGTCACTGTGTGTTCATAGGCTACTAGCTCCTGCGTGCGGTCACTCACTGTCTGAGTGTACACACACCACCCACACTCCATTTCCTTCTGATCGCTGATTGATTATTGTAATTAGTTAGTTCTACTTACTGTTACTACTTACTCTTACTGTACTAGGAGTCTAGGACACTCAGTCACTGTGTTCATAGGCTACTAGCTCCTGCGTGCGGGCACTCACTGTCTGAGTGTACACACACCACCCACACTCCATTTCCTTCTGATCGCTGATTGATTATTGTAATTAGTTAGTTCTACTTACTGTCAGGGCCGGGCCGAGGCATAGGCTGGAGAGGCTCCAGCCTCAGGGCGCAGTATAGGAGGGGGCGCAGAATTCATTCAGCTGTCATTCCTAATTGTGTTTGAAGCAGAAAGAAATAAGAAAAGGGGATACATAGCAGTGACTGCAAGCCAGATAACTAGATATTAAGGTGTTGGGGAGGTTGTGGGCCCTGTGGCGCCTCTTAGTCTAATAGCAATCAGTGTGTGACGGCTGGGGTGGGAGGGATGGAGGGGCGCACATTGGTGTCTCAGCCTTGGGTGCTGGAGGACCTTGTCCCGGCTCTGCTTACTGTTACTACTTACTCTTACTGTACTAGGAGTCTAGGACACTCAGTCACTGTGTTCATAGGCTACTAGCTCCTGCGTGCGGGCACTCACTGTCTGAGTGTACACACACCACCCACACTCCATTTCCTTCTGATCACTGATTGATTATTGTAATTAGTTAGTTCTACTTACTGTTACTACTTACTCTTACTGTACTAGGAGTCTAGGACACTCAGTCACTGTGTGTTCATAGGCTACTAGCTCCTGCGTGCGGTCACTCACTGTCTGAGTGTACACACACCACCCACACTCCATTTCCTTCTGATCGCTGATTGATTATTGTAATTAGTTAGTTCTACTTACTGTTACTACTTACTCTTACTGTACTAGGAGTCTAGGACACTCAGTCACTGTGTGTTCATAGGCTACTAGCTCCTGCGTGCGGTCACTCACTGTCTGAGTGTACACACACCACCCACACTCCATTTCCTTCTGATCGCTGATTGATTATTGTAATTAGTTAGTTCTACTTACTGTTACTACTTACTCTTACTGTACTAGGAGTCTAGGACACTCAGTCACTGTGTTCATAGGCTACTAGCTCCTGCGTGCGGGCACTCACTGTCTGAGTGTACACACACCACCCACACTCCATTTCCTTCTGATCGCTGATTGATTATTGTAATTAGTTAGTTCTACTTACTGTTACTACTTACTCTTACTGTACTAGGAGTCTAGGACACTCAGTCACTGTGTGTTCATAGGCTACTAGCTCCTGCGTGCGGTCACTCACTGTCTGAGTGTACACACACCACCCACACTCCATTTCCTTCTGATCGCTGATTGATTATTGTAATTAGTTAGTTCTACTTACTGTTACTACTTACTCTTACTGTACTAGGAGTCTAGGACACTCAGTCACTGTGTTCATAGGCTACTAGCTCCTGCGTGCGGGCACTCACTGTCTGAGTGTACACACACCACCCACACTCCATTTCCTTCTGATCGCTGATTGATTATTGTAATTAGTTAGTTCTACTTACTGTTACTACTTACTCTTACTGTACTAGGAGTCTAGGACACTCAGTCACTGTGTGTTCATAGGCTACTAGCTCCTGCGTGCGGTCACTCACTGTCTGAGTGTACACACACCACCCACACTCCATTTCCTTCTGATCGCTGATTGATTATTGTAATTAGTTAGTTCTACTTACTGTTACTACTTACTCTTACTGTACTAGGAGTCTAGGACACTCAGTCACTGTGTTCATAGGCTACTAGCTCCTGCGTGCGGGCACTCACTGTCTGAGTGTACACACACCACCCACACTCCATTTCCTTCTGATCGCTGATTGATTATTGTAATTAGTTAGTTCTACTTACTGTTACTACTTACTCTTACTGTACTAGGAGTCTAGGACACTCAGTCACTGTGTTCATAGGCTACTAGCTCCTGCGTGCGGGCACTCACTGTCTGAGTGTACACACACTAAATTTACTTGTGATTACTACTGATTATTGTAACTGCTAGTTGTACTTCCTGACTGTTACTACTTACTTACTGTACTAGGGGACACTCACTCAGTCACCTCACCAACCAACCCACTCCATTAAAGTACCCCACTTTTCACCCGCCCTTTTAAAAAACTTTTGTCTATACGCCCAAAACATTGAAGATGTCTGGAAGTGGCAGCCAGCGCGGTTTTGGCAAGGGGAAGGGCAGCAAGGGAATCAGGAGGAGAGGGAGCAGCATTGTGGCAAGCCGCGGCCGCGGGCGCGCCACCATGCACAGTTCCGCAGCAGCAGCGTCAGTGGCTAACATTCCTCCCATAGCCACTGGCCGTGGACGCCTTGGGCGCCGCCCAGCAGGAGCATCTGCAACTCACGCTGCAGAGACACAGCAGCAGCAGCGTGTAGCACCTGCTCCCATTTTCCTCCAGCCGGGTCGGAAACGTCCCATTGAGGAAAAGGATGCAGACACTGTGGTACAACTCATGACGGAGGATGAGCAGCCCGCCATCAGCTCTGCATCCGAGGCCTCCACCCTCACCACCACCACCACCCCTGTTCGCAGCAGCCGCCCAGCAGGGTCTGGGGAGGAGGCCAGTTCACCGTCACTCGCCGACCTGTCATTCAGCAGTCTTTTGACCCCAGGCATCATGAGTAAATTGTCTGCTGTTGTTGGCGATCTTGAGGAGGAGATGCTGATGGGCACTTTGGGGGATGAGGGATTGGACAGCAAGACTGTGGCGACAGTCAAGCAGCCCATCCATGCATCAGGAGAGGAGTTTGGGGGGTCCTCATCCCAGCAGGACATGTTTCAGGAGGGGGAGGATGATGATGACCCGGTGACAGACAGAGACTGGGTGCCACCACCTCCAGGGGATGTCGTCCTCAGCAGCTCTGAGGAGGAGGAGGAGGATGCGCTTGTGGGCCTTGCAAGGAGGCGCATCATTGCAAGCATTGGCAGCGTCCCACACCCTGCTGGTGTCTCAGGCTCAGCAGCAGCAGCATCAGCCAGTACCACCACCAGCCGCACCCAAGCCCCCCCCCCAACCACCACAGGGAGACAGGCAGCAGCGCTTCCATGCCGTAGGGGGATGTTTAAGTCACCAATCTGGCGATATTTCACCATGCCCACTGTGTACAGCAAGTACGCCACTTGCAACCACTGTCAGCGGAAGTTGAGCAGAGGTGCAGACCCCTTAAAGTTCTGCACCAGCTCGCTCATCAACCACCTTGCGGCTAAACATTTCCACCAGCATGAGGAGTTCCAGAGGCTGAAGGCATCTGGTGCTGGCAGTGGCACCACACCCATCACTGCACAGCCTTCAGCAGCAGCAACAGCAGCCACCCGCCCTCCTGCTCCTCCAGCAGCACCAGCAGGAGTGCGGAAACGCACTGCTCCTCCCCCCTCTGCAACTCCTGCCGCCGACACTGAGGCCTGTTCTGGCAGCCAGTCCTCAGTGGCCTCCTCTGCTGTGTCTGCTGATTCCCGTGTCAGCAAAAGGCCACGCCAGAGCCTTTTGAGCGAGTCCTTCCAGGGGGTGGTTAGGGCTCTGCCTCCCAGCAGCCGTCGCGTGCGGCAGCTGAACGGCTTGCTGGCACGGGCCATGTGCTCCCAACTCCTGCCGTACACGCTCGTGCAGGAGGGGAGCGACATTCGTGCGCTGCTTGCTTGCGCAGCCCCAGACTGGCAGCTCCCCAGCAGACACTTTTTCTCCCGCAAGGCCATTCCTGCACTGCACCGCTTTGTGATGGCCAATGTGGAGCGAGGGCTGGAGCACGCGGTTGGTGAAAGGGTCCACGTCACCATGGACTCCTGGAGCAGCCGCTTCGGGACAGGCCGCTACCTGTCCTTCACTGTCCACTGGGTCAGCTTGGTGGAAGGGGGTGAGGATGGGAGAGCAGCAGCGGGCACAGCAGCAGCAGCAACACAGTGGGTGGTGCCACCCCGCAGGCTCAGGGGAACTGCAGCAGGTTCCTCCGATCCTCTGCCATCCTCCGGCACACCTGGCCAAACCCCCCGCCTCAGCAGCAGCGTGAAGGCCCGCCACTGCCAAGCGCTGCTGCACTTGGTCAGCCTTGGGAAGACCAAGCTGACGGCAACCCATGTGTTGGCCAAACTCCAGGAGCAGGAGAGGATTTGGCTGACCCCCAGAGGCCTCAGAGTCGGAGAGGTGGTGGCCGACAATGGGGCCAATCTGGTTGCCGCAATACACAGGGGAAACCTGACCCACATCCCCTGTCTTGCCCACGTGCTGAACCTGGTGGTGCAGAAGTTCCTGCGCACCTACCAGGGGATGGGCGAACTGCTGGAAACGGCAAGGAATGTTGTGCGTCACTTCCGGCGCTCGGCTGCAGCCTGTGCGAGCCTGGAAGACGTGCAAAAGGAGCTGGATCTGCCACGCCATCGGCTGATCCTTGACGTTCCGACTCGCTGGAACTCCACCCTGGCGATGTTGGAGCGTCTGGTTGAACAGAGGCACGCTGTCAAACAGTACCTTGCCCTGGCCACTGTTTCCGCAGCTCTGAGAAGGGACAAGACCAGCAACTTCCCGTCCATCGTCCCCGATGATGACTGGAGGCACATGCAGCAGGTGTGCTTAGTGCTGGCTCCCTTCCTGCAGGCCACAAACATGGTGAGCAGGGACCATGCTATGGTCTGCGAGTGGGTGCCCCTGGTTTCTCTGCTGAACAGGGCCCTCGATGCTTTGCTGGAACAGGGAGCAGCAGCCTTGGACCAGCAGGAGCGGCAACCAGCTGCGCAGTCCACCTCTGAGGGGGAGGAGGAGGAGGACTTGGTGGAGGTCCCTGACCTGGCTGCTGATGAGGGGGATCAGCACAGCGCAGCTGAGTTGGTGCGGGGGTGGAGAGAGGATGAGGCAGCAGAGGAGGAGGATGAGGACAGCACTGACGTCGATGTGCCAGCAGACGTGGCCCGCCTCTTCCCAATGGCAGCGCACATGCTGACGTGCCTGCGCAGGGACCCCAGGGTGATCCAGATGAAGCAGAGGGAGGACATCTGGATCAGCATGATGTTGGACCCACGCCTCAAGGGGAAGTTGAGCCAGTTCCTGCCGCCTGCAGGAGGAGACCCAGCGCAGCAAATAAGGAGCTTGCAGCAGGCCCTTGTTGAGCGCTTGGAGGAAGCCTTCCCCCAGCCTTCCACCCCCACTGTCCAGCAGCCAGCACAGAGGCAGCAGCAGGTGCCTGCATCCAGCAGCAGCAAGCGCCCCACAGACCTGCTGTCTCTCAGCCACGAGCTCTACAGGACTGTAGAGGCTCCGGCAGCAGTGACTAGAGAGGAGATGCATGCAGCAGCATCCTCCTCCGGTCACAGCCAGCGCCTGACCCGCATGGTGGCTGACTACATGGGGTCGTACAGCGGGCTTGACAGCGATGCCCCTGTTGATCCCATGGAGTATTGGGTCAAGCGCATGGAGATCTGGAGCGAGCTGGCGCAGTACGCCCTGGAAGTGCTGTCCTGCCCCCCTTCCAGCGTGCTGTCCGAGCGCTGCTTCAGTGCAGCTGGTGGCGTGGTCACCGAGAAACGCTCACGTCTGTCTCACAAGTCTGTGGACAGACTGACGTTTCTCAAGATGAACCAGGCGTGGGTGGAAGGCGAGTTCCTGGCCCCTGTTGTCGGCGAGAGGGGGACATGAACTGGCTGCCGGAACCATCGTTAATGTGCCTTACCACCCTTTACCACCTCCTGGCTCCTGCTCACTAAGCCAGCCTGGTTCACTTTGACTATTACGTCGCCTGCAGCCACACATTTTACACCTACAGTGGGCTGCTGTGTACTGCCCTTCTGCTGTCTGTCTGTGTTTCCCACTGCCAGGGTACACTGATGATTTACCTTCTGCTGCCACTCTGCCACCAGCTATTACGTCAAACAATAGCTATATTGGTTGCAAAACCAAAAACCAAAAAACCATAAAAAAAAAAAAAAAGGTTTAATTTTTCTGAGGTGCCCGGGTTGAAAACTGTGTTGTCCCAGTTGTGTATTGGACACAATGTGGGCTGCACGACCGCTGTCTGGGACCTCCTGTTGTGTTTATTTACAGCCCTGGTATCACCGCTAGGTACCAGGGCTATTATGTCACGCTGCCTACCTGCTGCCACACTCACACTGCTCCTCCATACCTCCTCCTGCTGCTGCTGCTGCTGCTGTCTGTCTGTGTTTCCCACTGCCAGGGTACACAGATGATTTACCTTCTGCTGCCACTCTGCCACCAGCTATTACATCAAACAATAGCTGCTCGCCTACTCCTCCATTCCTCCTCCTGCTGCTGCTGTCTGTCTGTCTGTGTTTCCCACTGCCAGGGTACACAGATGATTTACCTTCTGCTGCCACTCTGCCACCAGCTATTACGTCAAACAATAGCTATATTGGTTGCAAAACCAAAAACCAAAAAACCATAAAAAAAAAAAAAGGTTTAATTTTTCTGAGGTGCCCGGGTTGAAAACTGTGTTGTCCCAGTTGTGTATTGGACACAATGTGGGCTGCACGACCGCTGTCTGGGACCTCCTGTTGTGTTTATTTACAGCCCTGGTATCACCGCTAGGTACCAGGGCTATTATGTCACGCTGCCTACCTGCTGCCACACTCACACTGCTCCTCCATACCTCCTCCTGCTGCTGCTGCTGCTGTCTGTCTGTGTTTCCCACTGCCAGGGTACACAGATGATTTACCTTCTGCTGCCACTCTGCCACCAGCTATTACGTCAAACAATAGCTGCTCGCCTACTCCTCCATTCCTCCTCCTGCTGCTGCTGTCTGTCTGTGTTTCCCACTGCCAGGGTACACAGATGATTTACCTTCTGCTGCCACTCTGCCACCAGCTATTACGTCAAACAATAGCTATATTGGTTGCAAAACCAAAAACCAAAAAACCATAAAAAAAAAAAAGGTTTAATTTTTCTGAGGTGCCCGGGTTGAAAACTGTGTTGTCCCAGTTGTGTATTGGACACAATGTGGGCTGCACGACCGCTGTCTGGGACCTCCTGTTGTGTTTATTTACAGCCCTGGTATCACCGCTAGGTACCAGGGCTATTATGTCACGCTGCCTACCTGCTGCCACACTCACACTGCTCCTCCATACCTCCTCCTGCTGCTGCTGCTGCTGTCTGTCTGTGTTTCCCACTGCCAGGGTACACAGATGATTTACCTTCTGCTGCCACTCTGCCACCAGCTATTGCGTCAAACAATAGCTGCTCGCCTACTCCTCCATTCCTCCTCCTGCTGCTGCTGTCTGTCTGTCTGTGTTTCCCACTGCCAGGGTACACAGATGATTTACCTTCTGCTGCCACTCTGCCACCAGCTATTACGTCAAACAATAGCTATATTGGTTGCAAAACCAAAAACCAAAAAACCATAAAAAAAAAAAAAAGGTTTAATTTTTCTGAGGTGCCCGGGTTGAAAACTGTGTTGTCCCAGTTGTGTATTGCACACAATGTGGGCTGCACGACCGCTGTCTGGGACCTCCTGTTGTGTTTATTTACAGCCCTGGTATCACCGCTAGGTACCAGGGCTATTATGTCACGCTGCCTACCTGCTGCCACACTCACACTGCTCCTCCATACCTCCTCCTGCTGCTGCTGCTGCTGTCTGTCTGTGTTTCCCACTGCCAGGGTACACAGATGATTTACCTTCTGCTGCCACTCTGCCACCAGCTATTACGTCAAACAATAGCTGCTCGCCTACTCCTCCATTCCTCCTCCTGCTGCTGCTGTCTGTCTGTGTTTCCCACTGCCAGGGTACACAGATGATTTACCTTCTGCTGCCACTCTGCCACCAGCTATTACGTCAAACAATAGCTATATTGGTTGCAAAACCAAAAACCAAAAAACCATAAAAAAAAAAAAAGGTTTAATTTTTCTGAGGTGCCCGGGTTGAAAACTGTGTTGTCCCAGTTGTGTATTGGACACAATGTGGGCTGCACGACCGCTGTCTGGGACCTCCTGTTGTGTTTATTTACAGCCCTGGTATCACCGCTAGGTACCAGGGCTATTATGTCACGGCGAGCTGCCTGCCTCATTGACTGCCTGCTGCCACACACTCATCCTCCTCCTCCTGCTGCTGAATTTACCTCCTGCTGTCTTTGTGTTTCCACTGCCAGGGAGCACATACAATGGCGCTTCCAACATGCGTGCGCCCACCAGCTATTTGTTACGCTCAAAAATAGATGCATTTCTTTAAAAAAAAATTGAAAAGAGAAATACGTGAAGAAGAATAAGACTATATTGAAAAGGAAGGAGAAGAAGAAGAAGAAGAAGAAGAAGAAGAAGAAGAAGAAGAAGAAGAAGAAGAAGAAGAAGAAGAAGAAGAAGAAGAAGAAGACGATATAGAAGAAGAAGAAGAAAGATAAAGAAGAAGAAGAACAAGTATATACAGTAACACTACTGAACAAAATTAAGGACACAACTTCTCTTTCCACATTTTTTTTTAAAGGAACATCCCCACATAATCACTTGCTGTTGTTACTTGGAAAAAAAGAGGTTTCTTGCATCATTCACCCTCAAAACAAGTGTTGGAAGCTATTTAAGGCCAATTCGAATAGTCAGCTCGAATAGTTAGCTCGAATACCGACTCGAATAGTGAGCTCGAAGTCCGAGGTCGAATCGAATAGTAAAAATTATTCGACTCGAATATTCGAATGACCTCGAATAATTTACTATTCGAATTCGACCAAACTCGAATTTTAAAAAGGGGTATTTGAGCACCACTGGTGAAAAGGACACAGAGTGGTGGAACAGGCTATAAGTGGGCTTTACTTGATTTCTTCACTTACTTTTAGCAAGAGCACTCTTTCGCTTCTGTTCAACACGTAGTTTAAAAGAAGGGCTCGCCCGGGATTTGAACCCGGGACCTCTCGCACCCTAAGCGAGAATCATACCCCTAGACCAACGAGCCAGATGGAAGCTAGGGTATAGAAACTGCATCCCCGGCTTGCACACTAAACACACACATGTGCCTTTATTTTTTTTTTTTATTTTTTTTTTAACAGTAGCAAGTTCCTTCTATTGGCTAGATGAATGCTTTGCCTTTAAAGTGATAGATATGCTTAATATTAGTTGAAGCCATTTTTGGTAGATTAAAGATTTTATTGATACATATGTTTTGTTTAAAAAAGCTTCAAAATTGTGACCAGCAAAAACAATGTATGGGTGGTATACTGACACAAGCTCTGCAAGGGCTGCTCTAGGATCATGGGTGCCTTACATGCTAGCACAACATTTGCCAGTAGCATTTCAAAAAATGTTACTTAGGGCAAAAATAAAGTCCGTGCAGCACACACTCATCAACTATCATGAGGGGAACTAGAAAGAAGCCATGCTACACCTCAGAGCCAAACGTTCCCCGTCCTGACATGGCAAGAGGAAAGACTTGGGCTCGTCCGGGATTTGAACCCGGGACCTCTCGCACCCAAAGCGAGAATCATACCCCTAGACCAACGAGCCAGTTAGCAGCCCTGTAGCGACCTGTACCACCCAACCGATGTATATACATGTGTGGTAGTAGGTTCAAAGAAATTGCAAGGAGCATAACTATGAGCGTAGGCCATCACTATGCCTAAATCAAGGGCTCGTCCGGGAATTGATCCCAGGACCTCTCGCACCCGAAGCGAGAATCATACCCCTAGACCAACGAGCCGACTCTGGCAACAGCAGTGGCAGTGAAAAGGACACAGAGTGGTGGAACAGGCTATAAGTGGGCTTTACTTGATTTCTTCACTTACTTTTAGCAAGAGCACTCTTTCGCTTCTGTTCAACACGTAGTTTAAAGGAAGGGCTCGTCCGGGAAGGGTGCCTTACATGCTAGCACAACATTTGCCAGTAGCATTTCAAAAAATGTTACTTAGGGCAAAAATAAAGTCCGTGCAGCACACACTCATCAACTATCATGAGGGGAACTAGAAAGAAGCCATGCTACACCTCAGAGCCAAACGTTCCCCGTCCTGACATGGCAAGAGGAAAGACTTGGGCTCGTCCGGGATTTGAACCCGGGACCTCTTGCACCCAAAGCGAGAATCATACCCCTAGACCAACGAGCCAATTAGCAGCCCTGTAGCGACCTGTACCACCCAACCGATGTATATACATGTGTGGTAGTAGGTTCAAAGAAATTGCAAGGAGCATAACTATGAGCGTAGGCCATCACTATGCCTAAATCAAGGGCTCGTCCGGGAATTGAACCCGGGACCTCTCGCACCCGAAGCGAGAATCATACCCCTAGACCAACGAGCCGACTCTGGCGACAGCAGTGGCAGTGAAAAGGACACAGAGTGGTGGAACAGGCTATAAGTGGGCTTTACTTGATTTCTTCACTTACTTTTAGCAAGAGCACTCTTTCGCTTCTGTTCAACACGTAGTTTAAAGGAAGAGCTCGTCCGGGATTTGAACCCAGGACCTCTCGCACCCTAAGCGAGAATCATACCCCTAGACCAACGAGCCAGATGGAAGCTAGGGTATAGAAACTGCATCCCCGGCTTGCACACTAAACACACACATGTGCCTTTATTTATTTTTTTTTTTTTTTTTTTTAACAGTAGCAAGTTCCTTCTATTGGCTAGATGAATGCTTTGCCTTTAAAGTGATAGATATGCTTAAGATTAGTTGAAGCCATTTTTGGTAGATTAAAGATTTTATTGATACATATGTTTTGTTTAAAAAAGCTTCAAAATTGTGACCAGCAAAAACAATGTATGGGTGGTATACTGACACAAGCTCTGCAAGGGCTGCTCTAGGATCATGGGTGCCTTACATGCTAGCACAACATTTGCCAGTAGCATTTCAAAAAATGTTACTTAGGGCAAAAATAAAGTCCGTGCAGCACACACTCATCAACTATCATGAGGGGAACTAGAAAGAAGCCATGCTACACCTCAGAGCCAAACGTTCCCCGTCCTGACATGGCAAGAGGAAAGACTTGGGCTCGTCCGGGATTTGAACCCGGGACCTCTCGCACCCAAAGCGAGAATCATACCACTAGACCAACGAGCCAATTAGCAGCCCTGTAGCGACCTGTACCACCCAACCGATGTATATACATGTGTGGTAGTAGGTTCAAAGAAATTGCAAGGAGCATAACTATGAGCGTAGGCCATCACTATGCCTAAATCAAGGGCTCGTCCGGGAATTGAACCCAGGACCTCTCGCACCCGAAGCGAGAATCATACCCCTAGACCAACGAGCCGACTCTGGCAACAGCAGTGGCAGTGAAAAGGACACAGAGTGGTGGAACAGGCTATAAGTGGGCTTTACTTGATTTCTTCACTTACTTTTAGCAAGAGCACTCTTTCGCTTCTGTTCAACACGTAGTTTAAAGGAAGGGCTCGTCCGGGAAGGGTGCCTTACATGCTAGCACAACATTTGCCAGTAGCATTTCAAAAAATGTTACTTAGGGCAAAAATAAAGTCCGTGCAGCACACACTCATCAACTATCATGAGGGGAACTAGAAAGAAGCCATGCTACACCTCAGAGCCAAACGTTCCCCGTCCTGACATGGCAAGAGGAAAGACTTGGGCTCGTCCGGGATTTGAACCCGGGACCTCTTGCACCCAAAGCGAGAATCATACCCCTAGACCAACGAGCCAGTTAGCAGCCCTGTAGCGACCTGTACCACCCAACCGATGTATATACATGTGTGGTAGTAGGTTCAAAGAAATTGCAAGGAGCATAACTATGAGCGTAGGCCATCACTATGCCTAAATCAAGG